>NC_079877.1:27964759-28267789 GCF_029227915.1 Hydractinia symbiolongicarpus
GCCATAAAAAAAACATGGTTTTCATAAGTATAGTCTAACCGTTTTTAATTAAATTTTGGAGTTGGTTTGTAATGATTTGGCGTGAGTTTTTATATAGAAAACCAGTAACTAGGGAAAAAAGGAAAACGAAATCTATGGGTATTTCAGTTTTATAAGAACTCAAACTGGGAATGGCTTAAAAATGAGAACAGAATAAGAACGATGACAGGGCTTGAATTTTGCTGACACCTTTTCTCCCCTGAAATATGGCAACAAATGTGGTGAAATACATCTTTTAAAGCAGATATTTTCGCAAACCAATTATGGCGATTTTGCCATACTTGTAGTTAGATTTTGTATTGGAAGCAAAAATGCTCAAAATGTAGCTAAGAACAAAATAAGCACATTCCAGGGTGAACAGATGAAAATAAGAACACCACAGGCCAAATTTCTTGTTTCTTATAAAGTAAATGTTCATGCATGTTCTAGAGGTTCAACTTAACAACTACGTCACGATATCTGTATCGAAATTATAAAAGTTTCCTGCAAAATCTTTTTAAAAAAGAATTAAAAATCAAGGAAAAAAACTTGGAAAAAAAGTTGCTTAATCTGTAAAAGTCATATATAGTAAGGTTTCTGGAATTTGGACATTTTTTAATACTTTTAAAAATCTTTAAAAAGATCTTTGGGCATCACAACATAATTTTTTCTTCAATTCATTTGTATATTATAACCTTGAGCTGCGCTTCTAACAGGCTTCGTGTTGATCGAGTTAATTAGACAATCTATAAAAATGGAGTTGTCAAGACACGAGAATAAACTTTAAAAGCAAAAGAAAAAATAACGGTTTAAAGTCAAAGTAAATTGAATTAAGACCTTCAGATAAGAAAAACGTCTGGATTTTGTTTCCATGGTTTCATTGGTTTTTGATGCATTATTTTACCCCCTTAATCAGGACAAGGTTTGCGGCTGGACGAGCTGAATCGCCGTCACACTTTTTGATTGTCGTTATTGTTGACATTGCTGTCGTCGTTGTTTTTGCTGTCGGTATTGTTGCTTCTGTTTTGACGTTGTTGACGTTACCGTTATTGTTGTTGTTATTGTTGTTGTTATTGTTGTTGCGCTGAACGTAAATGAGACTTAAGAACACAAAACGTAAACAAATCAAAAATGCAAAAAAATCCAGAAATGTGTTTACGTAATAACAAGTCTCGTTTTTCTGATACATACTCAACCCATGTTTCGACTTCCAGAAGACATCATCGCCTAACTGTTGCATGACAAATGCCAATGTTACGAGGATGTTACTATATTTAGGATACGTTTTGTAAGGGGAATTGTTTCTTAGTGGTATTCATCACTCATAAAATGTTTTAACCCACTCCCCGTATCAGTTCTATTAGACAAAATCTCCACTCTTTTTTTCTTATAAAAACGTATCAAAGGGATGCCTAATATTAACTGGGAAGCGTAATTTTAGGAAATTCGTATTTTGTATGAACTGCGTTGGAAAAGTTAAAAACAAAATAAAAACAAAAGTAACCATCTCTAGTACTCGATTATATTATTCGTTTATATATTCGTATATATAATATTCGTAATACGTTGTTGCAATTTTATGCCCATGCATAGCGAAGAAAGTAAGGAACACCCTGCAATAGTGCTAAAGGACCTTTGATCAGTTCAGTAGCGTTGTCCTTCTTTTCGTACAATTTTTTGGACACACGCTCCGAAAGTAAAATTGTTACAAAAAACAAAAGATTAGTTGTTATGATAGAGGCAGATTCTAATTTTTCCGTTTGAAAATTTTACATGTCCGTTAATTATCCACGAATAAGGAAAACACTTGAATGATACTGCCAAGATATTCTGCACCTCACCCCTATTGAATCATAACATCTACGATGGAGTGTTGTTGTTGTTCATTCATTTGAGAGGAAGAAAAAAGATACTAATGAGGGACTATGCACGATTAGATTAATAAAGACTGCTGAAGGCTTTTTCGCTGTATCGTGTATATATGAATTGCAATTATGCTTGTAAATAACAATTTAAGAATTCCTTTTCTAGTTTTAATAACATTACACTAACTCGCCTAAAATTAGTGCGGCTGGTATAGCACAGAGATATGGGTTGTGGAAAATTTAAAAACGTGGCAGTAAAAATCAATGTAAAATTTTTTTTTATTTCGTCATTTCTGTGGTCTTTGTCAAATTTACAACTTTCTCTTTGTTGTGTTGTTATTGACACTGTTTTGTCATGACTGACATTAAGTTAAACCCTATAATGACTAAAGAACAGAGCCATAACAATAAACAGATCAATGGCGCTGTCAGAATCGTTTGTGAAGCGTTTGACATGATTGTCTTTTTTTGTTTTATGTAATGTTATAATAGATCTATTATTGCAATACTGTAATCTGATTGGTTTAAATTACGCCGTTTGAACTTGATTGGTCAGCAAGTCATGACTGTTTTGTATTACGCCTCTATAAATTGTTTTTAAAATAGCAATGTATTGTTTTCGTATTGAATAGGAACAGCGGAGTTGTTTGAAAAATTAATTAAATATTTTGTTCGAAGCACGAAGAAAATAGTTTACTCAATACCACTGAAGACTAAGTTACAAAAACAGAAATACAGACACGTAGCATATAAAGATTAACCTGAAAGGTATATATAAATATTTTTTATTAAGATTTCTAAAACTACTTGGAATTATGTAACATATCATATAACCGTTTCATTCATTAAAAAACAAGTGTATTGTTTTAAAAAAAAGCATTTTTAGTCCGGAAATATCTGGACACAGTGACAAATGAGTTTCCTGTTATTACGGTTAATTCTTTCCGCACATTTATAACAGATAAATACAACTTGTACATGAAGAAACGATTAGTATCACAGCAGCATTTCATGAGATCAGAGTGCTTGAACATTCTTTTAGAATACATATAAACTTCATTATAGGTGGTTCGTGATTTTAAATCAAACACAAAAGATGTTTCCTGCTTCTGACTTAAACTCTAACGTAGTTCCAGATCCGACAGCATATGCTCAGGTAAATATACAAACCTCTCTTTTGTTTAAAACAGATCAACATGCTCTGTGCTGGTGGTTTGTAGTTCTTTGCCCCATGAGTTTTTTAGGCAATAAGAAACCTGCAATGTATAATTGTAACACCGAAAAGTTCAGAAAGTTGTAGGTAGTTAACATTTGATGTATAAAGTTTCTTTCCATACAAATTTGAGCAAAGCTATGAGCGAATTCATCTTTTCATAGTTGGTTATATATAAATACATCTTATGTTTAATACCACAATAAGTAACTTCTTTTTTAAAATGTTTTTTTGCGTCAGGAGAGAAAGAGTTAAGATAAAACAGCTATCACACCTTCTTAATAGCTCAATTATTTTGCTGAATAATATTTTTGAAATTTGAATAACAACCGAAGATAGGAAAAACATTAAGTTTTAAACATAGACTGCTTTTACTAAATATTAAGCAATCCGATAAAATGTATTGAATAGAAGGGATTCACACATTTTAGTATGCATTGATCTGTGAAATAATTGCAAAGAAAACTTGGTGCCACATGATTTGTGTAGCTAATTGAAAATTCAATAATCGGGCTTAATATTTTGATCTTGTTATCTCTCATCAACAAATATGTTATTTTTCTCTCTTTTTTTTTTTTTCTATCCAAGCTATTAAATCATTAGACATCTTTAGAGTTTCAATTTCGTCTAGCCGTCTTATTTTTCTTCGTATAATTTCATTGTTTATACAAATAATTTTGTTTTTTCTTTGAAAACTTGTTGAATATAATAATTTCATTCATTGATATAAATAAACCTTATTTTTCTTTCAATTCATTTGTAAAAATATTTCTTTTTGAAGCCACTCCAGTGATTCCCCTCCCATTTCACCAAAAGTGACATTTCTTTTTGTTTTCGTTTGTTTTCATTTGATGATGGTAAAAAAATGTGACACAACTCCTCAGAAAGCACTTAATTTTTTTTTTACGCAACCAATGAATGATATACTCAGCTATTTTTACTAAATTTTGCGAAGTTTTATTTTTAAATTTTTTGCTTACTTTTCATCCAACTTTTGATGACGTCATTCTTAATTTTTTCAAAAAGGCAACGTCGAATTATAATCTAACCTCTGCGCACGCGCTTATGCTCAATGAACTCTAGCGAAATTCAATTGATCAACTTCATAGAAACTTTCAAACAGAAACTTGTCTCAAAAAGAAACTGTCTCAAATTCACTAACATATCCAGCGATGTTTTTACAAAAACCTTGTTCACACGTACATTATCAGTTTTAACTTTTAGGAAGCACTTTCTATGGGCTCTATGGATGACCAATCATTATTCGATTCATACGACAATCAAAAAGTGCCATCAGGAAAGCCAGGAAAGGTATCAGATGATCCCTGGTCGAAAAAACGTTCCATTGATTCGGATTTCGATGATTTCCATATCCCACCAAAACGACCAAATTTATTGGAGGATGTTAAACCAGAGATTCAAGAAACTGCTGACGATAAACGCGTCATTGTCCCTGCCGGTACATTTTTTTTTACTTTTATAAAAATTTTCCAGCTTTTGTAACATTATTTTGTTTATTTTTTGAATTCCCAACTTCTCTCTCCTGAGGGCGACAATTTAAATATTTTTCTACATTTTAGATCCAATGTGTTGGACAAATGAACATGTCCGACAATGGGTTCAGTGGGCTATCAAAGAATTCAGTTTGAAAGATGTCAACATTGACGCGTTTACCATGACTGGACAAGAGTTGTGTAAATTCACTCGAGAAGAATTTTTGAGACTTGCTCCAGCATATAACGGTGACATCTTGATGGCGCATCTGTGCGTGTTGAGAAAAGGTATAAACAATGTTGTTTTTACTTCCACAGCTAAAAATACCTTTGATCTATTAAAAACTACTTCGTGACTAAAAAGTTTAAAAAAAAATTGTTTTTTCTCGTGATGCATTATGGGTACTCGATCGTAATCTTTATAAAGAAAGTTCTTTTATCTTTGGTAATTGTTTGTAGAGGTGCTGACGTCAGCGGTTTCTTTTACTTAATACATTTTATTTATTTGTAGCACCTCTACCGAACTTGACTACAGAAGACATTGACAAAGCCTTAGCGCCACCGCTGAGTCATCAAACGTCAGCAAAAGTACCTGGTAAGTAGCTCCCAGTCTCTAAATAAATCTGTCAATTTGCCTTTGATTTAGTCAAACGCTACCAGGATTTGGATAAGATATATGTAAATTTCATTTTTTTGTTATCAGGATCCTCTTATCCACGAACCACAGAAGGCCGAACAACGGAGGGTGACAAGAGACCATGCTCTCCATCTGTGGGTGGTTATTCAAGAAGCGTTCCAGTGGCACGAGCTGACGGCAGTGAATACTTAGCCAGTTGCGCATTCCAAGCTTCGTCATCTACAACGTCATCATCGACGTCAAGCACATATCAATGTCGTGATTCTGTCGTACCCAGCAAACCATTCGAAAGTAGTTCCGCTGCTCACAGTGGTAAGTGCTTTGTGATGCAACTTTTTCTTACAATATCGAAATGCATTTTCATATTATGAATGTTGAATTTCGTTGAACTTTGAGGGTTTTTACTTTCCTTATAGAATACGCACCATCGTGTCCCTCACCTAAGCCAGCGAGTTTGCCGCCGACTACAACGTCACACGGTGGCAGTGGCCAAATACAATTATGGCAGTTTTTACTCGAATTACTCGCCGATCCTGCTAACGCAAGTTTTATTGCATGGGAAGGCAACAATGGAGAGTTTAAACTAACCGATCCTGATGAGGTTGCACGACGTTGGGGTGAACGTAAAAACAAACCCAACATGAATTACGACAAGTTAAGTCGTGCTCTTCGTTATTATTACGACAAAAACATCATGACGAAAATCCACGGTAAACGATACGCTTATAAATTTGATTTCCAAGGACTTGCTCAACTAAACCAACCTATTACATCTGACGCTCAATTACACGCTGCCCAGGCTGCTGCTGCTGCTTATCGAGGGGAATACCCATTCTACAGCCCGTACGGACCATCACCAGGCTCACCCTACGGCTATCCATCTTCAACCTACCCACAATGCTATTCTTCCGTTCAATCTCCAAATCAATACGGATCTTACCCAAGTTGGGGCAGACCATCGTACCCTCCAAGCATGTACCGACAGTCATCGGTACCGTATTTTTAATTTAATAAATCAATAATATAAAAAACAAAAAACGATGTTGTTGTTACAGTTTTCTTTGTTGGTTTTTTCCGACGCTATAACTTTTCTCATTTTAACTGAGGTATTTTTTTACGACACGACGCAATAGATATCGACACGATATGACGGATAAATTTTATATATATTTTGGCAATTTTTTTATTTGTATTATTTTTATAATGCATGTGTTTTTCAGAAGATATTTTATAACAGAACAGTTTAAAATACAAACAAACGTTTTTGGCCCCTTTGCATTAATGAAAATAGACATCCGTTAAAAAGGAGACTTGGTCCCTTCACAAGGGGCTTTTGGTCATTATTATAAAGAACCAGCAAAGAAATATAAAAGCTTTTGTTCGCATTTTATTTTTTAGGAGAGAAAATAATTGTAGGAAAAAAGGAGAAGTTATTGTTTTTGTTGTTTTTGTCAATTTTTCTTTGTAGGTCAAAGTTTAGCCCTGTATCAAAATAACGGTACTATTTTTAGTTTTCGGAGAAAAAACTATTTGTTAAAGCCGAAGAAAGCACGATGTTTATAATATGCACGCTTTTTCATAATAAGAACATCCTTTATAAAAATATGAGGCTAGGATTTACTCAAAAATGAAGAATATGTTAAGAATAATTCTTAGACTAATTTTCCAAAAATACTTTTATTTTGTTTTTACAACAGCGTATCTGCACAAACCACCAAAATCAAACGTGTGGTCTTCTTCAATTATTTTGTCAATGTCTGTGTCTAGATCTTCTCACAAGTTTCCAATTCATTCCAGACACAATGTATAAAAATAATGAATAATTTCAGCTTGAAAATTGATACGAAATGAAGAATATTATAGCTTTCTCTAAATTTTGATCATACTTAAAAAACAGCGTGTCATAAAAGTTCCAATATTTATTTTGTTAGAACCTTTTAATGGGATTTTGGAAGAATGTGTTGGTATTTTTTAAATCCTTTTTCGAATTTGATTTGACATGTTAACGTATTAGTTCTGTAGTCAGTGTAAAAACAATGAACTAAATTGTACAGTTTATAGTTTTCGGAATTTTGCCTTAACAATTAAAAAAGTATGGCTTACTGTGTAATATTAAAGAGTTTCACAGTTTAAAAAACCGCAAAATATTTTTTTCACGGTTGAAGAACCATGATAAAATTTAGTGTAAAATTTCCAAAACGCGTTTTCGAACTCAGATTACGATAAAATTAAAAAAGCATCACAAACATCACAAAACATCTGATAAAACAACTCAGTTTCAACCAAGTTTTCAAGCTTGCGGAAAGAATAAAGACATTTGGGGTTCTTTTTCATCTGTTCTTTGTTTTGCATGTAACAAAAATAATCGCTTTTTTCCTTCAGTTTTGCATCATAGGGGAGAGTGTGAGCTTCGAGCTCAACTCGCCTTTAAAACAACTTCTACTTCCTTTAAAAAAATGAGCATATCTCATCTAAAATATAGGCGTTTTTTATGAATAATATTTTTATGAATAGACAAAAATATCAAGATAAGAACATTGACGAAGTTATATTGTAACTTGTATTCTTTATATCCATGCCAACTTGTAAGAAAGTTGATGCTTTGAAATTATGGAAGTGCTGAGAAATTCTAAATACTTATAGACCCATCAAATTTTCTAATTAGAATATGTATTTTAAAAAAAACATTCAAGAAATGCTAGTTTTTTACTTACTTTTAGCGTTTGTTAAAATTAGCAGATAATTTTTGTGAAAATTTTAACGACACATTGTAAATCTTTGACAAGTAATAACGTGTCAGCATGATTACAGTCTCCGCCACAAAATAATTAATTTCTCGTTAGCGTAATTATTTTGTTTTGAGACAAGAAGGGACCCTTCTAATTTGCTCTAATGCATAAAGTCAAAAAGTTAAAGACGCTATTTAGTGTTAAGCTTGTACTGTAAAAAAGTTAGATCAGGGCGGGGCAATGAAATTGGTTTAGAAAGTGAGGGGCCAATATGGTGGCAGTTAAGGTTGGGGATAGTACCATGTTTGTGACGACATTAAAATTTTAAAATTTAGGGCATACGGATTGAATTAAACGCTGTTAAGCTTTTTAACTTTGCTAGGATTAAACGAGTGGTGTTTTAAACATTTAGTAATCAAGATTTAAAATAACGCTTTTAAAAATTATTTTCTTCATCGAAACATTTCCGTTAAGTAATAATCAAGCAAAAATGCGAGCTGGAACTACTACACGCAATTTTGTTGTTGTTTGGTTGCCACGATATGGAAGACCATTTAGAAACAAATGTAAGCTCAAACGGACTGGTACAAAATGGCGTAAATGCAAGAGCCTCGGAAAAAAGTGTTCGGCGTGAGTGGCCGCATTTTTTCTCGTTAAGTAGAGAAACAATCTCGCTAACTCGTCTGTGGTCACCAAGACCCCACCAGAAGTCCAGGAAACGATTTTCAGACAGCATGGTAAAAATCATTCCTTATATCAGACAATAAGTTACACGTGGCCAAAAATATCTTCCAGATAGCAAAAAAAGCCACCGTTGTTTTCAAAGAATCTCGTTTGCCCACAAAAATGTTGATATTGATTTCTTGAAGAAAAGGCAAGGCCTTCGATTCAAATGCGGCTTTTAGAACTGTCGAATATAATGCTTCGACACGCCCATATAATAAAAAGTAATAGAGGGTAGGGGGTATATTTTACATAACACAACAGGCTCCACCTGGAATATTGTGTAAAGCAATAATCAACAGCAATCAAAAAGAGGCTGAAACATTTCGTATGAAATATATATTTTATTTCGATCACGTGACACAATGTTGAGCAATGTCTAAGAAAAAATACTTTGAAGATATTACTTCAACTGTATTCACAAAACGATAATACATAAAACGTTATTGCGAAAAGAAAAAAACCAACCGCAGTTTAATGGCATGTCATTACAGAGAACAATAACTTTTTTAATTATTACATCTTCGTGACGTCATTTTCGGATCGTTAAAACAAAATTATAAATCGCTTTTGTTCTCATTAAAATGTCCTATTACCGCAATCTCTATAAAAACATAATTCAAATTAACGATCAAAAAAAGCAAAAAATTCTATAAATAGTTGAACCAATTAACCCTCCCTTCTAAAAACCTCAAGCATGCTTCACAAACAACAACAACAACAAAAACAAAAACAACAACAACAAAAACAGCAACAACAAAACAGCAGTTAAATATTCAAGTATATAATCCTTATAAACTACTTTTTCATTTTACATTCCTAACACCGTTAGGAATTTCTCTTAACGTCAATCATGTGAATTCGGTTACCAAGGAACTTTCATGCTTCTCTCACGACAATATCAGCACACATGGTGTGCATCAAGAGTCAAAACTTTATGATCAACCAACGACACGACGCGTTTCTCGCAAACACAACTTTTTTTGTCGTAACGAGTACAGTAACGAACGTTTTTTGGTGATGGTGTTACGCGAAATCATCCAAACCCATATCAGGCATGTGTGGCGGCAAGCCTCTTTCATGCCGCAACATGTTTTTCGCTTTTTCTTGCTCCTCTTTTTCAAGCATGTCTCTTCTTTGCGCTTCTAATATATCGTCGATGGAAACTTTGATTAAATTACTCGCAGCCTCTTTCTCAGAATCCTGAAGAGAACAATCCTGTCAAAATTGTTACAACAAATTACCCCGTTCTAGACGTTGTAACACATTTTAGGGTTCACTAAGAAATGAAAGTAAACCTTGTTACAAAAAAATCGCCCCGTTCTGGACGTTGTAACACATTTTAGGGTGCACTAGGGAATGAAATTAAACCTTGTTACAACAAATCATCCCGTTCTGGGCGTTGTCATAACTTAGGTCCCAACAGAAAAAGGAAATTTTGCATTTTAAACATAGCACATTTTAGACATTCGTGAAGCAACTGGCCAAAAAATTAAATTTCATCTTTCTACAAAAGTACACTGGAAATTGAGACAACTCCAAGAATTCTAAAGTAGCTAATATTAATTAAAATTCTAATCGGTTGTTAGATATGACAGGAAATATTAAAAGTCCTTAAAACTTCGTAAGTCCAAAGCCAATTTAAAACCGCTTAGTTCGCACTAAGTCTTATTTAAAAATGACTATAAATATTTCCGGTGAAATTTCCTCTGAAGAAGGTATGAAAACAAGTGACACCACTACAACACCCTAATTAACACTAATTATCCAAAAGTAGGGTGAATTCCTTATAATTATCCTGTCACCTATCATTAGAAGTAGTCACGAGATCATGATAAATTATCTTGCTATGAAATTCCAGTAGAGCACATTTTATGACTAATTTATACGAGACATAACAAATTATACTTAAAGGTGGCGATTTTTTCTGTTTTTCAGCCAAAGAGAAGTCGTAGCAGCGTTATAGAAATGTATATTGCTACATAGGGGATCAAATTGGTAGCCTTAAAATTATTTTATATCAGTGCATTTTAGCATTAAGTTATTTTACAATTACATTAGGGCATGTCGCAGAAAGAGGCGTGTTGCAGAAAGAGGCGTATTGATAGCCTAATACGTTTTCTTTTTTATACAACGATGCTGTGGTAAAAAAAAGTTGAATAATACAATATTATGACACAAGAAACATGCACACAAAAAACATGCACACAAAAAACAACCAAACATAGACAAAAAACAACAAATTTACCACTTCTCCCAAAAGGACCACATTTTCACCTCTCACAACAAACACACCACGGTGAATATCACCATATTGCTTTCCAACATGGATTCTTTCAATTGTATTTTCAAGCACAAGATTCGCTAAACAAAACAAATCCAAAAGTTTAACGTTAAAACCTTTTCTCTACATATCAGATTATCAACAGGGTGCAACAAGTTTCCCAAACTTTTCTGGTTAGTGTGAAGATTTGTCAAAATTATTTTGGCCGAATTAAATTGGACTCGAGGTATTCTAGGCATGGATTTTTGACAATTTGGTTGATTTTTCTGACTTCATAGCGAGGAAGCACCTTAATCTGGCCGTCAAAGAATGCGATAAATTTCAAAGGGTTGATGATCATGATAATTACGAATTGTCTCAGTTTTAATTACTTTATTATTGTATTCTAACTATTCTCCATTCCTAATTAAAAATTATTTTTATCCTTCACATCCTGACTCAACAAATCAATGCCATTATGAAACATGTTTTTATCGCGTCTCTCATGTAGCTATTTTAAGCTTAGCATATTTCCGGGTGGCACAAAAGCCCTCACTGTGGGCTGTTGACTGTGGATTAAAAAAAAATAATAATAAATAAATAAAAAGAAAAACATTTTTGATGAATAATTTTTTAATCCAATTTTCATTCAATTAAAAAAAAATAGATTTGACTCGTCATGTTCATCTAATAAATAAATAAGTTATTTTTGTCCTGCTTGTAATGTGTACGAGATACATTACACATGATTCATATTTGTTTTGAAAAATCTCTTTTAAATATATTTTTGTAAGTTTCGTTTGAACTACAAAACGAAACATGACCATTCGAGAATCATTTTCTAGATTTGTTGTGTACAAATTCTTGGAAACTGATTCAGTTCGATTTACATCCAACAGTTCGTATATTTAGGATCCGTAATAAAAAATGGTTCTTTTTACAACTAAAAAACTAAATTAAACGTAAAATATGAACTATATATTTGCGGTAAAAATAGCCCATAATCTGAGTAGGACATGTACCGGTAAGAACAGTAATTAATAGGGGGGCGGGAGATTGCTTCATTTCCAATTTTATATACTATATACTGTACAAAAATTATTTTTTATATAAAAATAGCGGAAAAAATGCAAAAAGGATAAGGTAAATGACGCAATAATCGCCCCTGCTGAATATCATATCGGACAAAACAAGGCCGGACAAAAGTGACTAGAATTATGTCTGACTAAAATTTTGCCTGACTAATGATTTAATTTATTTTCAAAACCGTTCTTACTATTGTTAAACAAATTTTTCGAGAAGGGTAAGTGGAGAGGTCAATATGCATTACAGTTTTCAGTCTACAATTGCCGCACGTGGTTATCACGTTTATAAAAATACGTGGGATCAGGCTAAAATTGAAGACAAAGTTCGTGTAGAGATTAAAACTGACGAAAAATCGAAGGAAATTGACCCCTGCTGTTGCGCAATTTGAACATGAATCGACCAAGAAATAAATCACGGGAAATATCTCGGCAAGTTTAGCATTATAGCAGTATTAATGGAATCGTCGAGTCAACAGAATATACACCTCCCCCTAATCCAAGCAGGAGATTAGAGATTCCGTTGACATAAAAGTTCCAGATATATCACTCATACGAAAAGTAAGGAGTTTATTCTTGAATAAAATGGAAATAAAGAAGATGAAGAAGAAATATCCTCTAATGAGGAAACCAGTTTGCTAATATGCGAATCCGAAGAGAGCCAGAGGGATAGTAAAGTCGTGAAGCCACGTAAAAAGGAAAGAAAGCACTCATTATAACGCAGTCCGATAGTGAAGTGGTACAACAACCCCGAAAAAAGAAGAAATTGGCTTTTAAAGTAAAACTCTCGACCTTCTATTTGATGAAAATTATAATATTGTGATTGAGAAATAGAAGTCTGATTAATTAAATAAGAGCCTGCGATTATCTTTCTTTGAAAATTGTTCTTTTGAACCTTATAAAAACGGATAGTAAAAAGACCTTTATATTTTTAAAATTATGTAGTTAGAAAGATTTCGAAAGAGGACAAAATTATTAGTCAGCCAAAAGTGACTAAATTTTTTGTCCAACTGATAATCTTGACTAAATTTTTGTGTGACTTTGTTTAACTGTCTTTACTGATAAACTGTCTCTGTCGATAATTCTTAAAATTTGTTGTGTCGTGGTCGGTGTTTCTTGAAAAAATTTCACGGGTTCGCCTGTTCTTTTTACACCGCATTTTGCGTGACAGGCAGTCAAGCAAGCAAGCAGGCAGGCAGACAGATACCGTTTTTTATATACAGTGGACTCTCCATAACTCGAAACCTTTTAACTCGAACCGCTCCTTAACTCGAACGATTTCGTAAGCACCGTGGAAATTTCTTAATAAACTCTCATAATCAACTCTCTGCTACTCAAACCTCCATAACTCGAAAATCTCCTCAAATCGAACAATATTTTTTCTCCCCTGAAAGCATATTAGGCTATTTTCGCTCTTTATAACTCGAACAATCTGAAAATTGAAGAATTTTTTCCGATTCGAATATTTTCTACGTGTGTTCGGCCCCTTAGATCGAACGAAGTCATAAGTGTGTGTTTACAAATATTTTTGTTTTGAAGTTCTCATTCTCATAAATAAAATGGCGTCTGTGGTAGCAGGGAAAAAACGTCCCATAGATAACAAGTCATGTAAAATAAAGTACAATGCTCTTAAAGAATTGGAAAAGGGGACTGCCCCAAAAGATGTTGCTAGCAAGTTTGCAATACCAAGGAGCACACTATCGACTTGAAAAAAGCACAAGGATAAAATATTTAAATAATTTGACGAAGGTAATCTTAGCAAAAGAGTCAAGCCAGAAAAAATATGAACAAGTAAACAAAGCTGTTCACAAATGGCTGCTCATGTTACGAAGTGAAAATATCCCAATCAGTGGACCGATGCTAAAGGAGAAAGCTGTGGAATTCGCCAAAGAATTGGGTGATAAGTCGTTTCAAGCTTCAAATGGATGGTTATAAAAGTGGAAAAGCAGGTCAGTTTTTCAAAACTTTTTTATTTCTGTTTTCATAAAAGTTTACCAAGTTTTACAAAAGTTACGGTAGCTGTTCTTCCAAACTAGCAAGAGACTTTTTACTGTCCGATGAAAGGAAAATCTTGCATGAAACCTTCAGCCCTAGACCATCACCAACATTGATTGCCTTTCCAGTAACTTTAATCATGAAAACATTGATGGGGTTATTCTTTAGAAAGTAAAATATGACTTTGGCAAAGCGTCCTGATTTTCTGAGTGGTAGATGACCAATAACTTCATCTTTCCTGACAGCCACTGCATACTTGTCCAATTTATTTGTCGGCTCCATGATACCATTTTTGCAATAGAAAGAATGTCTTCAAACTTCGCTTTGACTTCCATCCTTATCACGCTTTGTTGTTGCTCTGATATTTTGACAAGAATAGTTCATAAAGAAAATCGAATGTTTTCCATTCTTTACACTATATTTTTTCATATCTTTAGGTATGGCATATTCTTTAGAACGATCGCTGGCGAATCAAAGTCAGTCACAGAGGAGATGACGGCACCATGGACTGAAATAACATGGCCAACAATCCTTTCCCACTATCCTTTGGAAAACATATTTAACGCAGACAAGTTTGGCTTGTTTTACCAGTGTTTGCCAAACAAAACCTTACACCTAAAAGGAGAAAAGTGCTCTGGAGGTAAGCACAGCAAACTCAGACTCACTGGTTTAGCTGCTGGAAATGCTTGTGGGGAACGATTGCCAATGTTCGTCATTGGACAGTCTGTTAAGCCTCGTTGTTTTACAGGTGTTAAAACAATACCTTGTCGATATCGTGCTCAGAACAAGAGTTGAATGTCTGGAGATCTCTTCGAGGAGAAGGTGCGTAAGCTTGATCGCACATTTGCAGTGTCCAAGCGAAAAATTGATTTGATAATCGAAAATTGCCCTGCACATCCGCACATTGGTATCTGGAATGGGTGGAATTGACCTTCTTGCCTCCTAACACCACATCACACACGCAGCCAACGGATTAAGGAATAATCCGAGCCCTGAAAGCAAAGTACCGCTCATTGGCGATCCGAAAGCTCATTCAAGCTTTGGAGGAGAAAAAGCCTATTCCAAAATTCTCGATCTTTCAGCAATGTTCATGCTAAAGAAATCCTGGAATGATGCTTCGAACCAAACCTTCCCAACTGTTTTGGAAAATCTTGAATCTCGAAGAAAAATTTGGAGAAAGCGATCAATGATGAAGATGATCCTTTCGAAGAGTTAAGTGATGATGGCGTAAAAGAGGATCCTATCCCACCACTAAAGACTGACCTTCTGTACTTAAAACAAAATTTTCTTGACAACATCGACCCTGATATCTCAACTGATGATTCCATCGAAGTCAGTACTTCCCCTAGTCGACTATCAACCACTGATATCATTGCTGAAATCAAATCGGAATTCTCTGGGGCTTAAGCTGAAGACGTGTATGAAAATGACGCAGAGAACGAAGACCAAGACGAGAGCAAGATTACTTAACAAGCAACAGAAGAAGTCTTGAAAGCTGTTAGTATTCTCGAAGATTTCAGCCTTTTCTCCGAATTTGGAAAAGAACTGATGGAGTCTCTCAAGGATTTGAATGATAATATTAAACATCATATCAATTTGACCAGTAAACAAACTTTAATTCCCCGTTCCCTTTATACGATAAATGCGCAATGCATTCTGGTAGTTGCAGTCAACAGCAAATTAGCAAAAGTTTGCTCGCATAGCTTAATTCGTTTACATCTGTTAAATACGCAAACTATTATGGGGATAATATTATCTCCAACATTTAAAAATATAATTTTGCTATGAAAATAACGGAAAAAAGACGCCATTATACTGTGATTTCATTTTTGAATAAGCAGTAGCACCATGGACAAATTATTACAGCCTGAAGATACATCCTTAAATATTTTATCAACAACAACCTTGGACCCTAGTTTTTCTAAAAACTCTTGCACGGGTACAAGACCAGTATTTAGAGAGATTACTAACGAGGAATATTCCTCCTGTGATATCGAAGAAAAGTTGCAAGGAGAGATTAAAGATTGGTCACAAAGTTTGGAGCTTCTCCCACCTTTAAGTCACGAAAAAATACATAGCTATATGGTTTTAGGAGAAAGCTCTGACAATAAGGATAGAGGAGCTATAAAACATAAAATTCCTGGCTATCAACTATTTAAAGATGGTTATGTCAAGAAAGTTAGGGTAAAGCCAAACATAAAGGCTGAGAAATTATCCTTCATTATGAAAAGTTTTGTGGTTGCTTCAATGAGGAAAGATAGATACACTGTTTACGTACATTTGTGTCAAGCATCTGGAGACATTCTGTATGCCAAATGTAATTGCAAAGCTAGTGCACGCGGATGCTGCAAACATGTTGCAGCACTTCTCTACCAACTTGTGGAATTTAAACAGTTAAATTTAAATATCATTCCAGATGATAAAACTTATACTGATAAATTGCAGCAATGGCATGTTCCAGGTGAGGTCAGAAACGAGGCGAAAATATTTTCAGAACTGAAATTCGAAAAAGCTAACATAACGAAAGATCTGTTGTCGACACGAAAAAGACCTATTGTGTGTGGTAAAAGAGATTATTGTGCATCCCCAATTTTTACACACAAGCCTTCACAAGAAAAAATTAAAAAACTAAGCGATGATTTATTTGCTTTGGGTCAAGGTGTTGTTTTTGCCAATTTATTGGAAGAAATAATTATGTTCGATCTTCCTTCTATGAAACGTCAATTACGACATATGATAATTTGGAGGTAGACCAAATAGAAATTAGACAAGTTGTCAGTGGAGTGGTAGAGTCATTAAATGGTTCTTTAGAAGTTAATTTGCTTAAGTCTGATGATCAAGATTTTGTTACACGCAAACTTCACATGTCACATGCAGATGTTGCTCATTATCAGCTGACGAAAGAAAAAAAATATTAACTTCCTTAAATTTTGGTTATTTTATCAGTAGACGTAAAAACATATACCCTAAATCAATAGTACAAAAATGTTTTCCTGAAAACTTAGGTAAAATAAAGTCAACTGCTTGTGAGTGGGGCAAGAACAACGAATCCGAAGTATTGTTATTGTATGAGAAACAATTTAAAGTTCAAGTTGAAAAGTGTGGCTTTTTTGTTAATCCGAAATGGCCATGCCTGGGTGCAAGTCCTGATGGCATTTTTAAAAGTGGTGATTCAATGAAGGCGATAGAGGTTAAGTGTATTAGTGTATTCAAAAATTAACATGTCAATACTTGAAGCTTGTGGGGATAAAAAAATATTTCTCCAACTCGACAATGGACAGCCAAAGCTTAAGAAAAATCATGTACATTACTTTCAGTGTCAAGGCGTTTTAGCCATTACAGAGCTACAAGAGATTGACTTTATTGTTTATACTGTAAAAGACATGCACATTGAAAACCATATCATTTGATAAAGCCTTGTGGAAATCAAAAATGTTACCCGAGCTTACAGATTTTTACTTTAAGTTTTTGAAAGATAAAACAAACTATATAATTTTGCTAATATATAGATATTTATAAAAGTAGTGAATATATATAAGTTTTTTTACTCATCTTTGTCTGGTACTAGTTGTGGCAAAAAATAACTAGGTAACTACAAATTACCCAAATTTTGTTCAAATCAGGTGCCATTGATAATTTAAACAATGATTATAATATTTTGTAATTTTTTACCCTTTAAATTGCTCGTTCAACATGAACCCTGACAGATGCTATTCGTCGTATTTCAGTTTCCTCTTCCACACTGAGTTGTGTTTTTCCTCTCATAAATGGTGGAATATTTAGAGAAATGCCAACTGGTAAATCATCGTCTAACTCAAAGCCACGGTCAGCCATAACAGAATCTCCTAGTTCTAGCAAGCTATAAATACCACTATCAGCTGTGATTTTTCTGTCTGAAATGCGCCCAACATATAAATCTGAAACAAATGTAACAGCCCCATTTGGTGCTATTCCAATTAAACCTTTTGCTGTATTGTGGTGTTTGTAGTTTGAAAATGTAGCAGATTGGCTTCTATACGAAGTTGGCATTTCGATAAATATTTCAGTACAGTCTAAAATTATTCTAGTGCTTGGGTAGAGTTCTTTGAAACACTTCGGCATTGTTTCAACAACTTTAATTTTTGTAGCCCATATTGGCAGCATACGTAATTGTGAGTAGAGGAAGTCTATCCATGTTATTAATATACCACTGATGTGACTTGTTGATAAGTTAAATCGCACACTCATGTCTTCGATAGGAAATCCACATCGCAATCGGCATAATGCTAAAAATAATTCTTCTTCAACAGATAAAGTTTTTGGACGCTCTTTTGTTATACAATCTGGTGATAAGATTTTTTCCGTATTTGTATTTGACCCCCAATATATTAGTGAATTAGCACCAGGTTTTAAATAATCGAGTAGAACTGTGAATAACTTGATTCAAATCCAGTATGGAACCTAAGGTACATTTTATTATGTTTAAACCGGTCAATTGTAAAGTTATGACCTTGTATTTCTGATTGTAAATGTTTTGCTGTTTGTTCATATTCTTCTTCTTTTGATGACATTTGCACTTTTAAATTATCCATTTCTTTTTTTAACCTGTCTATTTCATTTTGTAACTCCTGTTCAGCATTAGGAGGGTCATTCTGTTCAAGTTTACTTTTTTTAGCTACAGGAATGTACTCTTTCTTTAGACCTTTACTATTAAGAGTTTTTCTAGGTATGGTGACAGATGGCTTGATAGTTTTTGGCACTATAGTAGGAATGTTGTTCATGTAGGTTTTTTTACCTCCCACAAAATGTGCTGCACATACTCTGTGTGCCAATGAAGGTTTAAAATCTTTCCTGTTAATCTTTCCAAGCCATATTTGGCACAGTTTCTCATCCTTTGGAATTACGTAAAATGATGATAATTCAGGGTTTCTTTTAGAGTTGTTGTAGCACAGGGGAACACAACACGTGAAGCCACCTCCTTTACTTGATTTTGGTGTTTGTAAACCATTTTTGTAAGTTGTGCACGATACATTGCATACAGGAGGCTCGACTGGTGATACAAAATTAGGAGAATAAAATGAGTTTTCAAAAAAACTGTTGTTTTCTGCCAGTGTAATAAAGTTTTTATCTGATTTTTTTGCCACTGTGAAGTCCGCATGTTCCGCCATATTGTTTATTATGTTGACTACAACTACCGGAATGGATTGCGCATTTGTCGCATAGAGGGAACAAGGAATTACGGATTTTTTTATTTTTTACAGAATAGATTTAGTCAACTAAAATAAACTGTTTGCGACTTACTTCTCACCCGTAAAGTTTCAAGGGGCTTATGTATAAAGAATAAACTTAGCAAAATTTCCAAACTCTCCTTTACTCGAACCGCTCCATACCTCGAACAATTTCTGATTCCCCGTGAGAGTTCGAGTTATGGATAGTCCACTGTATTTGTTTTTCTTGCCACCTTGATGGCCACTTAGATCTTCTTGTTCGTTAAAAATTTCAGACTAGCTCCAGTCTTTTCTTAGGGCCTGTTACGTCATATTTATGTACTGCTCTCATTTGCTATTATAATTATGACTTTAATACCTAAAAACAATTAATTTGCCTTCACAGAAAGCTAAAAAAATTCAACATAATTTCCAAATAGATCTCAGTACGAATGATTTTTTTTAAAAATAATTTAACATGATATAATATACTAGTCGTCTAAGCAATAAAACGAAATAAATAATATATTAGCAGCAGGTGTGTGCATGATTTCTTTTATTTCAAATTGAAAAGAATTTATTTCAGCAAACAGGTTGAAAAAATTACTGATCATAACCTGTGGACCTGGGCGCGGTATGATGCTCAAATGAGTATTGTAAACTTTGTTCCTAACAATCCTTGTGGACGAGGCCTAAGTTACTCAATAGATGGATATATATATATTCTAAAATATTAAAAAATCAATAGAAAAAAACACTACTTTAATTCATTCCACAATACAGGAAAAGACAGATATTGTTGTCTAATTAAGGTTTGTTTTCTTATGATATTTTTCCAATATGTAGCCATCAACGCTGCTGGTTTCGTCCTAAGAACGTTTAGATACGAAAATGTGGGGTAACCAGTTTCAAATTTAGAGTATGCTAACCTTGTTCCAAGACCTTTTGGTTCTAAACTGCTCTGCACCTCCATGATAAGAGCTTTAAAAAGCATACATCATACATTAATGTCCAACAAAACCCTCACAATTCAGCATTTTTAGCATCGACAAATAAGTGCCGTCACAATTTCCGTACTTGTGGAATACTGTGTCAGTTTCTAAATCACGTCGACAAAATTTAGCTGAGGGAGTTTTTAAACTCAACGAAACACAAAAAATGTTTTAGCTACCTCCGAAATTAGAAATATTTTTTTACACAGAAAAGTAATACGCAAAAAAAATAATGAAAAAATAAAATATAGTTAAATGCGTAAATAATAAAGTTCATGGCAGACAAAACGGCATAAATATATTTTAGCGTTTTCTGCAATGATTAAATTTATCCACAAGTGGCGACAAACTGTTTTTAATAATTAGTTGCAGCACAAATAAAATGTTAATTCATTTTTCGCTAATTTCTCATGCAAATCTTTCAGTTGAGTCCAGCTTGGTAAAGTACATCGGGATCCTTTTAAGCTGTCCACACCCTTCAAAAATATTTAATGTTGTACATAATGTGTAAAACTGCTACATTATGAAGCAGGCCTATCAATAAGGGGAGAGCAATTGCTCTTGCTCACGCAAAGGCTCGCCCAATTCTGAGAAATGAGAAACTAGCTGAGCCATGAATTGCTCCCCCAATTCCAAAAATAGTTTTTCTGGCTGAGCAATATCAATTCGTCTCACATGGAAATCAATGTTTCCTTTTCTTATTATTTACAGTAAAAAAGAACAAAAATAGATAAAATAAAATAGATAAAAAAGACTTTGTGTTTTTAAACTTATTCTATTTATTCAGATTGCTTGCCCAGTTTTAATTATTGTAACCTTGGGGGAGCGATTTATTGCTCTGGTGTTATTTTCTTATCGATAGGCCTGATGAAGAATTTAAAAAATTTGTTTACAATAAAATTCAACCAACCTTAATAAGGGGAGTAATAAAAATAACCATAATATTAAAACATATGCAAAAATAAGATTGAAAGTAACTCATAGTCATAACTGTAGGAACAGCAGAATTTGCGAGTAAGTTGTGTGCATAAAACACTCACCAAATTGGTCAACAGAACTTAATTCGCCAATGAATGTTTTTCCATCTCGAAGAACAACCAATAAACGCTCTAAATATAAAAAAGATTAACAAATATTAACAAATAACTTAAAATAAAAACATAAAACCTGTGTCAATGAATTTCAACTTCAACAAATTTTCCTAAACAGAAAATGCACAGTTTTAAATATACTGCTGGGACGTTTATTTTTTTTACAGAACAAAATTAAAAGTTAAATTGAATTTCATTTTAAGATTTTCTGCACATTAAAATGGTATAAAAACAAAAGAAAAAAGTAAATACATAATAACAAAAAATAACTAATAGAATAACCAATCTAAGAGCAAAATTTTTATTGTTTTGTTTTGTCTCGTTCTGAATTGAAAATTCATAAATCAAAATCACACTTTTTCTTAAAAAAAATTATTCTTTGAGTTACAGCGTTCCTTCTTCTAATATTGGTTATGTTTTAACAGAGACGCAAGTAACCTAGACATAAACAGAAATACCCATGAAAGTTGTGGAAATGTGTTTTTCTTAAGTGTGAATACATATTTGTCAAAACACATGTTTCCACCATTATTGTGACAATTTTTAGGGTCTTTAATTAGAAATGACTGATTTTCAAGCTTTTTGAAAACTGTTGCTGTGAATCGAGCAAAACTAATCACGTTAGCTAAGTGGCAAAATTTGTAATAAAACTAAAAGAAATTGAGGATGAAAAAAAGATTGTAGTGCAGAGAATAAAAAAAGAGCAAAGAAAAACACAAAAGTGTTTAAAGTTATATACCTGCTCTTGGATATGTTATTCAAATATTGTTCTTATTTTTTAGGGCACACACTCACATTATGATTTAATCAGGTCTTGGTCTCGTTGATGGTGATTTTTTTGACCATTGCAGACAGAAGAGCATTACAAATTTATTTAAATGATCCTCTCGAACTTGAATACAACAAAACTTACAGACACGTAATGAAAAAGACTTGGGTGGTTGAATATGTGGTGGGATATTTGTATTGTGCGTTCATACATCTGATTTACACTCCCATACTTTATTAATCCTAATTTTTTTAATAGACTTTTAAATTTAAACGTTGTCACTCTTAAGCATCTAAAAAGATAAAGGCCTAGGCACGAGGTTGAATCAGGAATTTCAAATATTGTTTTCAAAAGTATCATAACCCCTTTTAACTTGTTACAGTTATTAGCTAATATTGTTAATGTTCACAGCAGATTAAAACTTACTTCAGGAGCATACACTTTCTTTGGCAGAAGGTTTGGCGAGAAACTACAAATCCACAAAATGTAGGACATAAACGTTTGCGAGAAGCCATGTTCTTTTTTTAGTTGGAAAAACTTTTAGAAAAATGAAAGAAACTAAATATTGAATCATTTCTAAATTTTTATAAATAGATTAAAATACAACGAACAAGTCAATCGTTTTTCTGTACATCCAGAGTAGGTTTGCGTTCACCAGGACACGTGGGAAAAAAGAGGAGGCATGTATAAAATTATCTTGTTTTAGGCTACTCCAGTCAATTAGTTGCTTTCAATTAGTCGCGTCCACATTGTGTACATACAAAAATAGGAGATACGCAAAGCAACTTTTTCTTTTAACACAAAAGTGATGTAATAACTGTGGCAGTTGTCATTTCAACAACAAAGAAATTTGAAAAAACCTTTCTTTGCCGTGTTTTTTTCCTCTTTTTTATACCAGTTTTAAAAATGTTTCAAAACAACCACACCTATGTCGTTTACATTTGCTGCTTGAATATAAAGCATTCCTATTGGCTTAAAACAAGCAACTAACTGGAATTTTTTTTGGTTAAAAGCAGGTAAGAAGCAGCAGTCTTAAATGTGATACCATTTCGGTTTGTAGAAGGCAACTAATCGAAAGCAACTAATCGACTTGTGTATCAGCCTGAAAGTGCACAAGAAATTAGAGAATTATCTGAAATTTTGCGGGACAAAGCTTTAGCTATTTTTTGATTGCAGAAGAGTTGAAAATTGCTATTAGAGTAAAAAAATTGACAAATCTGGACAAAGTTTTTTAATAATAAACTAAACAGTACTTATAGAATCATAAAGATGGGACTTAATGTATTTTATTATTTCCTAAAAAAAAACTGAAAGTGTATTCTTTTAAGCTTTCATGCTTTCCAGCATTAAATTGTGCAAGTTGCCAAACATGGTTGATGTAAATGTTGGATATACATCTGAAAAAAAAACTACAAGTTGGAAAACAATAAAACTTATTTTAGACACAAGTTGCTTCTGGCAGCATCTTAGAGAATTTTTACCATAAACTCTGATAGAGAAAAAATATCAAGTTAAATTTTCAGGATTTGCTCAACTGTGGTAGTGATGAAATGGTGTAAATTTGAAAAAAAATTGTAATGACCTTCCCTGACAGTGTGGCATCAAGAAAAGTTTATTTAGTAGTTGAACATGTTATTGTCCTAAAGTACATGGTTCAAAAATCAAACACTGAAACATTATTTCCATCCACCCGTTTACAGATTGGTAAAATAACTTACTATCAAGTTCAGTCAACAAACTTGCTGTTCTTGTCTTCAAATAATGCATAAAATCCATTTGTGTTAGTTATCTAAAAATAATGCAAGTACCAATTAAGTAGCATATATCTTTAGAAGATCCTAATTAAAGTTGCATATGAGGATCTGGAAATACCATTGCACAACTAAAAAAATTATGACAGAGGAAATGGTCACTTCCCAAATTCAAAAATCGATCAATGCCATTATTTTCTCATGCTTATTAAAAGTTTCGTTTAACATCAACCTTAGAACATCCCCTAAGTTCACCATTCAGTACATTTTTGCTGTGTTTAACTTCAAGTCTGGTAGAAGAGAAGTTTATTGCAAAACTTTGTCACGCATTCATTTTTGCTGAAATGTACACACTTTTTATAAGAAATAAACTTTGTATTCTTCCTTGGTGTTTCTAATTTATTAAAGGATATTGAACCTTATTTAATTAAAAAAAGCCTTTTAAAAAAAGTCCTGTTACGAGTCATTAGCTACACCTTATTCGTATAAATAATAACGTGAAAAAAAGTAGTGACATTAGCAGTTTTGGTCTGAAGTTAAGTTCATGCCAATTAAATGTATTTGATATCACCAAATTTTTTTTATTGCCTTATGCCTAAATGAAGTATCAAAATTTTTATGAATTTTATAGTAATTTTCTTGAAAAAGATAGTAATGAAATACCTATAATCTCACCCCCATGTTTTGTGCAAAAGTTAATTAAATTCAACAAACAAGAAGTGTGGCATATTTGAGAAGTAAAGAAGAATGGGAGGAAAAGGAATGGCCCCATGCAGGCAAAAACTGCAAACCCAGAATAGGCTGCAGTGCTATGTGAGGACTTCTTACTAACTGAAAAAGCTGAAAAAGTAGAAAATTTTAAACAGATTTTAGTATTATAGCTTGTCTGCTATATATATTTTTTTGCTTTTTTCGAATTAAATAAACATAGCAAAAACTATTCATGCAAAATGGCCTTACTCAGAATTAATGCAACAATAAAACTACAATATCATTTTTTGCTGTTCTTGTGTTGTTGTAAAATTGAAAACTATAAAAAATTTCACACTTAAAAATAACAGTTATTTATGTTACAAATAACTTATTTTTTATCTTCTTTTCTTTTGAGATATATTTTTAGAAGCCCTTTTTCTCTTCCTGTTAACAGCACTCATTATATATTTTTCACGTTTTATCCTGTCTCCAAAAAAATGATTGTTCAAAAAGTCTCTGGCAGATATATCATGGCCAGTCTTTCTAACATCTATCAGGTGACAGGCTTCAAATCTGTTTGTATTCTCTTCATCAGACAAATAAGTCTCATCTTTCTCACTACACTCATCGTCAGAAAAATGTATTTTATTCTTTTGCCGTAGCTTAATGTCCTCTTCAGATTGTTTTGTTTGATTTAGTAAGTCGACTTCTTCATCTACCATTTCTAATATGGCACTGTCAAGTTTAGCAGGAACTAAAGACGGTGTTCGTATTTTCTTTGCATCTTGCTGTATCTTGTTTTTATTCTCTCTTTCTTTAGCCTTTTGCCTTTTCTCTTGCTTTATTAAATTAGATAATTGGATTTCTCTTTCATGTTTATCTTGTGCAATTTTTTTGCTGTCTTTAAGGCTTACAGCAATGGGAGTTTCATTGTCACTATCCCCCTCCTCCTCGTTATCATTATCATCATCATCACCATGTTCTTTGTCACTTTCAACAGTATCATCACTTTTATTACTGTCATCATTTACTTCATCGGAATCACTTTGAACCTCTTCATTTACTTCTGCTTCTTCCTCACAGACATCCTTTTCAATTCTACCCCGTAATTTCATGATTTGACCTACAAAGTTAATCAAAAAATCTATACACATAATATTACATAGTAATTTAACTTAGCCTTTAGTTATTTTAAACATCAATTACCAATGTGATTGCTTCACCAACAGGAAAATGTTGGACAAGTGACAGGTTTTTCAGGGGTCACAAAAAGTTTTTAATATAGAGCTGCTTTAAAGCTTGGATAGCACTTGAGGACAATACAACAAAAAATATTTGAAGAATTTACAGTTTTGTTCTTAAATGTTTGCAGAGCTATGCTCACTTGATAAATAAAAAAACATCTATAAAATATTTAATATCTAGTAATATATACAGCAATTCCATCTGTGATGCGCGATAAGTCTACTTTTTTTGAAGTCAGTAAAAAAATGCATGTCTTACATGTTAATCTACAAACTAAACATCACAATGTCAATAGCATTAATTTAACGTCAATAGCGTAATTTGAAGTGGTAAAACCAATACAATGCAATATCTTAAGGCCAAGTAACTCGGAAATATATGGAAATAATTGATGTCATCTATATATTGCATGGGTAACTAGGAACAATCTGGGACGAAATTAGGTCAATTCTCCAAAGCTAAGTCTTTTTCAAAATGTTATCAAATAATGTTTAAACATCGATATAGTAGTAACTCAATTTTATTGTCAGAAATGTAAGAGTTTGAGTACATGATGTAGTGGTATTGAAGGAAGGTTAAGATCTGAGGAAGTATGTAAGCATTGCAAAGGTGAAATTATAGGCAACACAGTATTTCTATTTTTAATAATGTACAACAGTGGCTTGTTAGAGAAGTAGGGTAATCTGTAGGTAGTGGAATTGGTGTTATTTGCACCATAGGTTCTGTTCGGAAATGTCTAAGTTACAGTACCGTCTAAATGCAACTTACACAATAATTATTGCCTCTTCAGAAATAGAGTCAGAACTTTCTTTGTCGTTAGCCTACTGTCAAATTGGCTGTTCTTGCATGTCAAAAAGGTTATGTCTCATGCACAAACTATAATTAGCATTGTTATATTTAATTATTATAGCGTCAAGGAAAAATTTCTGTTTCACACGTGAATATTTGTAATAAAAAAGGAAACACAACTTACAAAACTTTAAAATTCCCATACTTTGTTCTAAAGTGCAAGAACACGTTTGTACAATGTTTAAAAATTGATATTTTGGCATGTGAAATTCTCAGCAATTTTTCTATAAGGATGTTGCTCTACTGCAATTAAGAGAGATAGATGCATATTTTACATGGCTAGCCTAACAACTATCGAGGGATATACCACAATTGTCCTCACATGGCTTGGGTTAACCCAGGGCTGTGGTAATATTCACTTGCCCATATTGAATAGCTGCTGAGGGGATAAACATTAACAAACAAAAAACATAACAAAATTAACTGTTGAAAGATGTTGAGTGGCAAATCTTTTAATCACAGGACCTTACCCTTAGGTGCCATATAGTTTTACCGACATAAGTGGCGTTTTGGCCACTGCACCATGATTTGTAAACAACACTTAAAAGGAAAGATCTGGAAAGTTTATCCTCAAACCAAAACATGGCAGATAATCTTAAAGAAGACTTAAAAACCACCTCCCCACCCTTCTGCCCTTTCCTAAAATCCTAATCCTCCACCAACTAGACTGATAATAGATTAAATAAAAAACACTGCTAGTTATTGCAGTAAATATATTGTTAATAATATCAACAGTTCAGTGAATATGACTTGATTGATTCAATCTGTGTGAACTAGAATGTCACAACAAAGCGTGTTCGTCCGAATAAAATTCCGACGATTAAAATTTTCGGAATGTTCCCAATAATTCCATGTGATTGTTACACGAAGCCAGTAACCACAGTATAAACAAAAAATTCACGATGGCGGAAGAAGATAGGCCAACCTCAGTCCTAGATAAGATTACCCGGCTCAACCTTTTAGATATAGTTTTGGAGCGTGCTAGAAATTTCAATAAGAAGGCTCTTATTCATTGTTTAATCTACGTCGGTCGCATGAACCCACAACGCCACTCTCCTCAAGATTTAATTGAACATTACGAAAGAATGTTTAAAAATTACACTGGCCTTCTTCAGCTTGAACCAGCATCTGGATTGCTTCTTCTTTATCCAAATCACTTTGTACATGTTCTGGAGGGTCCTGAAAATGTGCTAGGCGATGTCATGGCTGATTTAAGTGAAAGCAAAGAATTAAGTTCTATCATTTCTGAAACTAAAGTACTAGTTTACATAAATGATATTCCAACACGATTGTATTCTCAGTGGTCGTCCAGGGTTTTAAATTTAGCTTCAGTGAGAATGGACGAGTCTAAAATGCAAGAGTCCATTGAAAGTATTGTTTCTGAAGCATTGACTTTAATTTTAAAACTTGGAGCTGAGCTTGGGAAGTACCAGAAAACACAACTAAAAACACACTTAGATCAGTTAACTACTAAGTTTCAAAACCTACTTTTGCCTCAAGACTTAATTGAATCCCTTTTGAAATCAAAGAAGTTGCTTTCTGTTCCAGACTTCAACAAGAAGTACTCATCACCACCTGCTATTACTTTAGAAAGTGAATTAGTTTGGCCAATGCGCAATCATTTTCCTAATTTGTAATGACTGCTTAAGAAGACATTTGTAAATAAAAAGAGATGTAAATTATATATTTTTTGATGGATGATTTTTATTTGGTAATATATGTTTCAGATGTACTAAT
Source organism: Hydractinia symbiolongicarpus (assembly GCF_029227915.1). Lineage (NCBI taxonomy): Eukaryota > Metazoa > Cnidaria > Hydrozoa > Anthoathecata > Hydractiniidae > Hydractinia > Hydractinia symbiolongicarpus. The sequence goes on from NC_079877.1 coordinate 27,993,091, forward strand.
TTTACATATACTAATAAAAAGTTAATGTATTTATGGCCTGTATGTTATGGTTTCTATCAGTTGTAATGGGTATATTATTTGCTTTGCAGGACTACTAGTTTTTGTAATGCCTTTGTGTCTTCCCTTTATTTTAAATCTATATACCTGATAAATAATTAACAGTTGCACACAGACACTATTGTAATTTTATTGAAAACTTATGTAGTACAAAAAAGTGATATAAGAGTTGTTATGCAACAAATTTTCAGAGATTAAATCTTTGCAATTATTGTGTGACAGTTACAAATATGATAAATTGACTTCATTAGAAAACAAGCCTTACTCTTGATTATTGAGAGTCATACATTCTGTGTGTAATCGCTTGTATTCAAGCATCTTAAATATAATGCCATTATCTGCAAACTCTATATACTGGTATTAATATTTTTTTAAAGTTTATTTCCATAGGCTATATTTTTTTTGATTTGGCACAATAAACATTCCCACAACTGACTAATTTTCTTATAAGCAATTATTATTATGTTTTCTTCTGTTTTAGTTAAAATATAGAGATATATAACGCAAAGACACAAAGTTAAGTTTTACAAAATAGCCTGGTAGCAAAATGGAAGGAATTATGAGTGAGTTGGCTTTTGATGAAGGTATTGCAATGCCTATTGCAAACGAAGAAAACAAAAAATTGGAAATGCAGGTTAGTGTTCTTTCTTTGCGTAATTTTTTAAAAAGCAATATCAGTGTTTACACAGTATATTCTCTGATCATATACATATTTTTCCACCAACAGTATGAAAATGAAAAGGAATATCTCTCTATGGGTTTCATACTTTATTTAATATTATCAAAAAGAAACCCTATGAAGATGACACAGTATAGTTTGCTATAAAATTATTTAAACACCATCCTATAATATTTTAAAACAGTTATATTTCCTTATTATTAGATTAAAAAATGATTTACATTATATTACCATCTTATAAGAGAAAGGGACAATTGTTATGGGAAAGTTTAAAAAATTGGATAGGATTTAGTATTACATTTTTATATATGTAGTTGAATGCGTACTATAAATGTTGAAAGCTTACTTAACGAGTAACAAAAAGAAATTTTACCAGTGAAGTTTCTATCTTTATAGGGCATGCACTATGAGATATACACACTCAAACAAGAGAAAAAATAAAAATTAACAACAACATTTTTCAAAAATGATAAAAATCTTTATATATCTTTAAAAAATCACTGTTTTGGCTTAAAACTTGGTATAGGCTAGCCTTTGTAAATACAGGGAAAATATTAGATTGCTTTTAACTAAATAAATGAAATGATAAAATCTGTAACACAAAGCAGATTAAAATGTTAGTTTTTTATGTACAAAATATAAATGTTTAGTTTTTCACCTAGCGCATAAATTATTAAAAGTTGATTATTTTAAGTCCTTAACTATGTCTTAAAATTAAAAATTTTAGATTTAAACGCAACAAAATGATAAAATTGTAACTCGACTACAAACTTATCTTTCAGACTTATAGCCAGCCTAATAATGAGCAATTATTTAATGAAGAAATGTTTGCACAAAATCGTAAAAAGAAATGATTGTGATTTTTTTAAGTTATTGGAAAAATATTAAATTTGGCATTTTTTCACATTCTTGCCTGTATTGTTTGTATAAATATAATATATTACAATGAATATGTACTTTAAAATGGCTGTCAAACAGCCAGAACGTTGTTCATAAAATACATAAAAACAAGATAAAAGAATCATGTTGCTTTTCTTTCTGATACCATTTTTAGTTTAAAATAGGAAAAAAGAAAGCAGTGTTTGGTGTGTAAAACTGCCAATTACTGTAAAAGCAAATCAATTATTATTTGAGTAACAAAGTTTCCTTTTTGTCAGATTTCCAGCAATTTCTTTTTGTTTTATGATTAGTTTTTATAAAGTTTCATGCAAATCAAGAGAAGATTTTTTTAAGTTAGAGGCATAATATTAAATTCGGTCTTACTTTGGATGTTCACATCCTTACTCATGTTTTTGAACATAGGTATGTGATTGCAAAAAAGTTTGACATGTATATAATATGATTTTGCTGTTTTCAGAAATAATCCTGCATAAACAAGTTTGGTTTAAGTCAAAATAATTTGTAAACAGATTGTGAAATATGGCCTACACTTTTACTCTTTCTTTTCTTCAGTTGGAGCAGAAACAAAGAGACATTGCTCGTATGCATGCAGAAGTAGATCAGTATGGTGATCGTATTAGAGCTATGTCTGATCATTTAAAGAATGTTCGACAGGAACGCCAACAAACTCAAGTAATAAACTTTTACATTGATTTGCATTGATTTAAAAGATATTGAAATATTGAAAACATGCACCTCTTTGTACTTTTACTTAGGAATTATGTAATGCTAGAGACAGGGAAATAGAAACAGAAGAGCATTTTAGACAGCTTGGTAAGCAAGTTTATTTAAATTTTAAAAATAGGAATCTGCAAATTTATTGCAAGTAAGTATCAAATATTGCAACAATTTGAAGGAAACAAAAAAAAGTGCAAGAATTAGTGGTATATCTATTGAGAGACACAAAATTCTTGGCTTTCATTTGGTTTAGAATATAGGTCTTTTCTTATCTGTATTTTTGAACCTCAAAAAATCACGATATTGCTTATGTTGTCCATGTTTTTTCTTCCTTATTTTTGTGGTAATTTTAATGAGAACTTGTGTTTTATTGTGTAATTTCAGTAAGATTTTTATGGAAAAATTAGATCACTTTTTTTATTTTGATATTTGGTTATAGCTGAAAGAGAAGAAGGAAGATTGACTTCAGAAATAAAAAGGCTGGAAAAAGAATTGGAAGTTTTAAATGAAAGAAAAAATATATACGAGGTATGACTTTTTTTATCTTGTATCGAAAAATAATGCTACTTGTTATGAAGTTAAAATTTTTGATTTTTAGTTTGCAGTTAGAAGTGTAATACTGAAATTCTTTTTAACATCATAGGACCAGTCTTTCTGCATTTCATTTTTACATCAAGAATAGCTAACTGGCTTTCCTAATTTCCTGGCTAATGAGATTGGCTCTCTTCTGCAGCCTAGGCAAATTTTTTTATCTGTAACATACAATATTGCCAATGTTTGTGATGCATATGTGACTGTTTTGTTGCTGTTAGAGTTATAACAAAAACTATTTTCTGTATTTTCTTAGAACAACATTTTCAAAGGCACAGAAAGGTTAGAACAAATGAAAGGTCAGATGAACTGGGACCAACAAGCTCTTGATGCATGGTTGAAAGAATCTGCAAAAAGAGACGAAGATACTTTAATTCTACAAAAGTATGCCAAAGTTGATGATGGGAAAATTAAGGTACAATAACTGTGTCACAACTTGTTAAAGTGTGACAATGCTGCAATATTATTCAGTGGAGATGTATGATTCATTTTGTTGCATAAGAATCAATGCTGCTTATAAAGGGATTTTAAAAACCATGGAGATTGATGCATTTTATTTAATAGGGAATGTGCATCACAATACCAAAAATATGAAATTAAAAGCATCAATTATATAAAGAAATGATCAAACAAAAGCCATAAATTATGGTAAAATTATGGCAAAACTGTATTTTTTGAGAATAGCAATTACAGTTTTCACCATATTTTTTCTGTCACTGAAAAGAGCTGTGCCAACAATGCAACAGTTAATTTTTATTGTTTCAATTTGCAGATAAAGGTTTTTAGTGGCACATTTATGTGTGTCCATACTCTACGTCAATTTTAAGAAGCAATTTCTTTCATTGTAGAATTTAGCTTTCCCAGCTAACCTGGTCACATTACAATGGAAACATTATCAAATGAATAAGAGTTCTTATGTCAGGTGGTTTAAAATTTGATTTTATCAGCTTTAAACTAACTTATTAAGATCTTTTTTCCAATTCCAAGTAGACGCTGATACTAAAAATACCTCCAATACGTTTGCAATAGAAGGATTTTACCGTTAACACTTCTTTTTAGTTGTTATATTGTGTAGAATGTAATGCAGAAAATGAAGAAAAATTCAAAGATGTGTTGGTTCTCTTGAGCTCAGCATAATGGCCCATTATTCACCTGAAACATTATCCAAAATTTTTGATTTCGGAATTAGCACTAATAGGTGTTTGATAAGTGATGTGTAATGAGCATTAAGCTCTTGCCAATGTTCTTATGAAACATATTTAACAAGATTAATGCAAGTTGGGTGACCAATTACCAACGGAATCGATTTGAATATAAATAAGTTTGTTGCAGTGTTTATAAAAAATCACTTGTTATTGTGGCTTTGCAGAATGGTAAAAAATTGTTGTTGTCATTTTATGTTTAAAGAAAATGATTGCAAAAAATGATTTTTTAAAATAAATGGCTTAAATTTCAAGACATCCTCTCTCTGTGTTTTTCCTTGCTGTATTCTTATTGACTGTTCACCTGTAGGAGCTATCTTTGAGACAGGAGAAAATGATCGATGAACGTGCAAAAAAGCGCAGAGCATTGGAACATGAAATCACTCAGACACTAACGTCCCAGGTATGTTTATCATATAATTTCTCTATCTATAAAACAAAAAAATCATACCAATAATTGCTTGGTCAAATTTTTTATTTAGTTAGAGCTTGATAAAGTTTCAGAAGCTTTTCGAGAAGCTCATAAAGCACGACAAGAATTATTAGAGCAGTGGGAGTCCACTATTGTACAAATGCAGAAACGAGATGCAGAAATGGACGAAGCATCATTACAACTGATGGAGTTGAGGATGGAAGCAAAAAAACGACAAGAGGGACTGAAGGAACAACAGGTGTGATTTCGCCTTGATTAATTGTTGATATTGTTGTTGTCGCTGTGCTTAGATTTTAATTTTTCAAAAGAAACTCAAATGGTAAAACAGAGTTATCTCAATGGAAAAACACTTTGGTTGTCAGATCCAATTTTGCAAAAATAGGATAAAACAAAGTTGTTTTGTTATATACAAAAACATACAAAAATGTACAATTAAAATACACGAAGCTTTTTACGGCACTTACAAAAGTTCGTGCATTTTAATTGTACATTTTTGTATTTTCTTGTATATAATAAATTTACTATGGCGAAGAAAACAATTTTAAAAGTTGTTTTGCTTGTTAGAGACAAGGATAAGGGAGTGTCTAGCTCAAACACAAAGTCTTCATGTTTGGTGGTGAAAAAATATTAATAAAAAGCACAGCGAGGAACTAAATAAAACAAAAGAAAAATTCCAAATTAGGGTCAATTATAGTTGTTCAAAAATGTTACTAAAAGATTTATATGCTTGTATTGATATACTTCTATATATATATAATATATACAACATTTTTTATTGTCAGGGTAGTGTATTTCTTGATTTTTAAGTTATACGTATATCTAAAATAGTTTTATATTTTCAGAAGATAAAATGTATGTACGTTTTTAGCAATTCCTCGACAATGAGTTGAACAATAATAATGAGAAGGAGAAGAAGATATCAGCTGCAGAGCGCATAGCCGCAAAACTACGACTGCAATACCAAAATGTGGAAAATGCCAGACTCCAATTTCAAGATGAGGTTAGAATGACATTTTAAATTGTCTGTTGTAGATTTCCATAAAATTACCAATTAACAAACACACCATGCTGATCTGTTCCTAAATATTTCAGATATATTCCTAAACTTTTATATGTGAATCTGATGGGAAGACATTAATGCAATAGGGTCCTCGGTAGAAACAAATATTTTTTGCTCAAACTTTTATATATTTTCATAGCTGGAAACTTTAAAGTATACAGTTGACAGAACAGCAAAAGATTTGGATAATTCTCGTAAGCAAGTGGCAGAATTAAAAAAGGAAGTTTCGAAAAGAGAAGAAAAGTAAGTCAACAGCTCTATCTGCTATTTTAGTTTTTTCTAAAAATGCTGTGGAATGTTTTAGAGTTTCTCGAATAATCGTAAAATTTGATTGCGATTTGTATCCTCTCAAGTAAATAGTCAACAAATAAAAAAAAAAATTGAGCTTGTAAAATACAGAAACTCAAGCAACAATGAGCCTAAATCTTAAATCAAAATTTTGTGTTGCTAATGTTTATTTGATCATAACACTTTAGATAACTGACACCAGAAAACTACAATATTACCATAGTTTAACATTGTGCAACAAAACTATTTTTACTATGCAGAGTTTATTTCTTGTTTTTATTTGGAAATATATTAGACCCATTACAGGAATATGTTAAGTGTATAAAATGCACCAAACCTTCTGATTTCATTTTTATTGTTTTTATTTATTTCTATGATGGGATTCAATGATGACACGTCCATCTTATCAATTAATTCAATAAAATGTGAAGACTGACTGGGTTAATTTTTTGTTAAGATTGATCCAAGCGAAAGAAACAAACGAGGAGTTACAGCAGCAGTACAAGTTGGCACAAAATACTAAACTGTCTTCGGAGGAGAGAGCACAGTTAATGGAAGCAGCTTTAAAGAAAGAAGATGCAAGAATACATCAAATTGAAAAAGAATTGACAAAACTCAGAGAAACACAGGTATGTGCGTGCGTTTGTGAGCATTTGACCTCGATAACCCTGTTTTCTTTTATGCCGTAAAAGTCATAAAATAAGTTTATTTTTTGATCCAGGGGAGGATAGTACCAATTGAAGTTAGCTTTCTATTTTTACAATGTGATGATACTAAAATTTGCTTAGTTATTCTGTTTTACGATTAGACCAGAAGTCAAGAAAAAAATGCTTACTTATAGCACAAGTCTAAATGACGTAATTAAATTATCTTAGCTAATTATAAACAAAGAGTTGCACAACCCTGTATTTGCATACCTGTCCATACGAAATTTGCTAAATGTAATTTGGCTTTTAGCTTTTTTGCGAACATGGACAGAAAGGTTCATAAACCAACCAAGATTTATAAACCCATTGATTTTCAGTCTGTTCTATGGAAAGTCTTTAAATCTGTATTTATAAGCATATGAATTGTTTAAGCATATAGTCTAAGCATACTGCTCAACATTGGGTAAATCCTTCTGATGTGTGTGTGTTTTTTTATGTTATGGTTATTTTTACCAAACACAGTCCTTTCATGCTTAAGTAACACCACTACACTATGTGACACCCTGTGTAAATACACCTTCAGTTTTGTTTAAAGGTAAAAACAAGACCTTTCATCTTATCAATTAAGGCAAGGCCATGGTTGTTAATTTGTTTCTCCAATAAGCATAACGTAAGCATACTCTAAGTCTGATTATGAATTAAAGAAAATCATTAAATTTACAAATAGAGAAATATTCTGTATGGTGTTTATTTTCATCTTGTTCGTCGTGTTAGAAACAAAATGGTAACACCAACGGGCGTGCAACTTTTTAACTGCAGAAAAAAAAATGCGACAGTTGATTATCCTTTCGTTTTTTACACGATAGCATGGAAATTGTTAACGTCAACATTTAGCAGAACATCTGTATTCCATTTGTGACAAATTGTGGAAGATAAACACAATTTATGTCTCTTTTAGTTCAAAAAAACTCAAGAATTGTATCAAGTTCGTCAAATGGAGTCCAGCACCACTGCAGAAATACAAGGTGGGAAAGCCTCTAGCCGAAATCTGAGCAGTAAGCTGTATAAATTAGATCAAGAATCTTTGAAACAACAAGAGATTGTGTACAACCAGGTACCGTACATTCTACCATTTTTGACAAGTTACTTCTATGTATAGACCTTCTTTCAGAATTCTCATTTTATTAAAAGAAAACAAACTTTAAAAACAGCTCCTTATTTTACAATCCAAACATCTTTGGGTTTTCAAGTCATGGTGTAGCTCACACACGAATGTTATAGCACTTGTTTGATCAAGCAATATAGTCCGACAGGAAGCATTGGGAGATAAGAAGCCGTACTAATTCCGTTATTCAATACACCTACAGGATTTTCAACTGCAACAGTTAGAAAGAAAGATGGCGCGGTTGCAAGGTGAACGAAGCAGCGAGGAGAAGAGTCATTTACAAGAAAAAATTAAGGTAGTTTATTTGTGCACCAATCGAATGTTTCTCAATAGTAATTTGAAAATATTAAGATGGTACTACCAGTACCAGACGTCTGTAAGACTTTGTCGTAACTGGAATAACTTTTGTCTTAACGCGAACTTAAATTTGAACTCGAACTTGTGTCTTCACTAGAACTTAAAACTTAAGTCTCAACTTGAACTTGTGTTTTTACTCGAACTTATTTTTTTACTCGAACTTAAGACTTAACTCGCATTTATGTCTTCACTCAAACTTAAGACTTAACTCGAACATAAGTCTTAACTCGAACTTAAATCTTAACTTGAACTTGTGTATTTACTCTAACATATGTCTTTACTCGAACTTAAGACTTAAGTCGAACTTAAGTCTTAACTCGAACTTAAATCTTAACTTGAATTTGTGTGTTTACTCTAACATATGTCTTTACTCGAACTTAAGACTTAACTCGAACTTAAGTCTTAACTCGAACTTAAATCTTAACTTGAACTTGTGTATTTACTCTAACATATGTCTTTACTCGAACTTAAGACTTAACTCGAACTTAAGTCTTAACTCGAGCTTTAGTCTTAACTATACCTGATGTCTTAACTTAATTTGAACTTATGTTTTCGTCTTTGACTCGATTATTGATTGTAAACGTATTTTAAAAAGTGTCTGCTTGTACAAAGTTGTACCCATTGTTTTTACCCAATGTTTTTGTGTTATTTAGCAATTTTCTGAAATTCTTGAAGGAAAGCAACTAAAACACAGCGCGCTTACAACACAGTTGAAGAAACTTAGTGATGATTTAAGAAGAGCTAACCGTGATTTAACAAAAGGTTCCACTGAAAAGAAAGACATAACCAGTAAAATAGGTATACTTGTTGACAGCCTTTCTACTAGAGAACATTCACTGGAAAAGTCTTTGTGCGTTTTTATTTATGACATTTCACAACAATGCAATCTTGTTATTGTTTTCTTTTTTCGAACACTTGCATTCACATTTTCAAGCAAAATTAAGCAGATTTTTATAACTTGTCATTTTTATTATTCTGAATGCTGCGTTGTCGGGTGAAAAATCCGCCTTTACATCTATTTTTCATTTAGGCGAGTTGAGTCTTCACAATGACAGTTCGGAACGAGAACTTAAAGATACCACAAGTCGAAAGCAAGATTTAATGGTGGAAGAAAATATCTTAAAGTTGGAAATCAAACGGCTCAGAGATCAGTTACATGATAGAGCTAACGACGTCTTGTCGTTGGAAGAACGCCGACTTTTGCTCGACACGGCGATGAAAGAACGTCGACAGGAAGTCAATATCCACAATGACATGCTGAAAGCCCAAGTCAAATGTTCAGAAGAAGAGAGACAAAAAATTAGGTAAGAAATCTTCTTTCGTGGTAAATGAAGACATATCGGTTGTTGTGGGTGATCTTGAGGGATGAAGTGTGATTTTAAAACATACCATTCGAATTAAGCTAATAAAACACATTAAAACAGTTAAACCACAAAAAAAAACAGAAAAAGCTTGCATTTTAATTTCATATTTTTAAATTCATTTAATTTAGTACGAAACAAGATTTTGTCTGATCTGCGGTATTTCTCTGTATATAAGTTGTTGCGGTCAAGTTCACCAAAAAAAATTTTTAAAAAACAATTCAAGTCATGGCTTATTTGTCAAAAATACTGTTTGTTATTGGGTTTTTTAATTTAGTCGTCTTTTTGAAGAAATTTATATATTTCTCTTAGCGTATGGTTGTCGTGATAAGTAGACACGCCGTCTAAAATAAAGTTGCTACTCTTAAAATCTTCCCAAAAATGTTTAAAATTTAAAAGAAAAACAAGAAGCCCTGCGGCTTTAAGATTTCCGTCATTAGCCTGAAAGATTTTAAAATTTAAAGTAGACCTTGAAAACGGAGAATTATGGGGTAAACAAATCACGAGTATCACGATTCTTAACTATTTTTGTAACTAACCTGCAATGTTAAAATACAACTCAATAAATAAAAAATAAAAATTTTACATAGCTATATGAAGTATTCTAAAATAACAGTTAAAACTATAAATGGATATTTTTAAAAGTGATCAGGAAAATTCTGGAAATTCCAGAATACAAATCTTGCTATGTAGAAACTTGACGATTCGAATATAATAACTTCTGAACGAGCTCAATTTGAATGATGAAGTAGTTCATTGTTTATTAATTCAGCAATAAATACATATTAGCATTTCAGTATTTAGGCCTTTAAAATTTACTCTCTTGTTGAAAATTTTTTGAAAATGGTAATGGTGCATGGTTTGATAACAGCTGATCTGAAAAAGAAAGTACGTTTTAAAAATAAAAAAACAAGAATACAATTTAACCATAAACTGCATTAAAACCAGGTTGTTTAAATATTGTCTCTTTTTTAATCTCTCTTTGCCTCTTTGATTTAAAAAGGGAATTTAATACAAAGATACAAATCCACGCGATGTGATGCACAGGTATATTTCGTGAGATATTTAAAAATCAAGTCATTTCTAAGAAATCTTAGAAAAATATTTTGTGATACTTTGGGTTGATCTCAAGAAAGATTTTCAAGTAAATTAAGCACAAGGAGAACTGATAATTAGCCAGTAACAGAATAGTTAGCCGTTTTCAATGGCGCCATAGCTTGGTGGTTATAACTGTGGCACTTTGTGCGGGAGAACAGGGTTCGATTCCCCGTGGCGGCAATTCAATATTATGCTACCATAGCCCCGGACTAGGACTCCCTATCTAAAATATGACCTTTCCTGGAAATAATAGACAGGATTTGTAAGGCTAGCCATATAAAATATACAGACATTCTATTTATCTATGCAGAATAATTATATATACGGTGCGTACAGTATAATTAGCCGCTTATACAGCTACTTATACGATATATATCTTTTTACTTAAATTTTCACTTTTCTTTGTTATCGATCTCCCCATAGCCATCTATATTTATATAGATCAACATAAAGTTGTGCTTCAATTAAAACCAAGAAAAAGAACGATGAACGATTTTGCAAAAAAGATATAATTTTACTGTAGCTAGCAGTACATATGTCGTCTATATTATTAAACAACAAAACTATTCTGATTTCAAGGAAAAACATGGAAAAGACGCAGTTAGCTGTAAAGAACACAAAGAAGCTTTTAACAGCTAATTATACTAGACGTAGCATTTAATTATGCTGCATCGGCTAACTATATATTGTTACAGGTTAATTATCAATTCACCGACTGCTCATTGCAAGCAACAATAAACTTTTGTCACGTTTCGACAACTTTTCTGCAAAACATATAAATAAAATCCTGTGTGAATGTATGTATCTTTTTATCTGATAGAAGTAGTCCCACAAAGTGTCATTTGGAAGTTAATTTTAGCCCCCCTTTTTCCCATAAGAACAGGAGTTGAGTGTCCAGTCATGGAAGAACTACGCAAGACAGGATAAAGGTTTTTTTTTTGCTTGCTCTTTCATATAAAAAGCACTCTAATCAAAGCACTATTTTGTGTAGCTAGCTACATAGCTAGCTAGCAAGTAAGTAATTTCATGAAAGGGTATGTCAGCACCAATCAAAAGGAGATCCAAGTAAGTACCAAAAATTGAGATAGCTAGCTAGCACACCTTTCTCACTTAGCTATATATAAAATAATTCTTACCTGATAAAATACACGAATTTAAAAAATAATGCTTAGCTCCCCATCAATGAAGCTACTACGACCAAACCAAAGAGACCAGCAAGGGGCGACCAACAAAATGTAAGCACTTTTAGTCATGGCCGCACACGGAATGTTTTGGCCACACGAAGAGTACACTCTCTGTTCAGATTGGTCATTTAATTGACATAGATTGAAATAAAGCATCTTCATTGGCTTTTGCAAAAATGGAATTTTCTGAGCGCTTAGCCTGGACAAAAACTTAACAGCGTCCGGGCTTTGTACTGTCTCTCTCTATATATCTCCCATCAGGCGATTTTAAAGATTCCGCCCAGCATAGTTGCGACGGAAATCAATGACTATTTCGTCTTTATACAGGATATAAAATTGACGTTAAGTGGAGTGCCTTAATTGTTTAATTTTTCCCATTTGATTTTTCGCCTCCTATGTGAATGAATTTACCATTCGCTTGCGCTCCGAAGCATTTAAGCGTACCCACTTAACCAAATCAATAGTTTGACCTTTAATACATACAAGTAAAAAACAGACAGTAATAACGCTTTTCTTGACATTCAGTCCATTGTTTTTTTGTGGAAATATTACTTCATGAAAACTAAAATTTTAATTAAATTTCCAGCGCTGAGTTGCATGAGCGTATCTCAAAGATTGAGAAGTTAAGGAAACGTTATGAAATACTGATGGTTTCCATGGCTCCACCGGAAGGAGAGGAGGAACACTCACAAGCGTATTACGTCATCAAAGCTGCCCAAGAGAAAGAAGAGTTGCAGAGGACTGGAGATGATTTGGATGCGAAAATAAGAAAAGCTGAAAAAGAGATTAGGTAGGAGTCGATAATTTTTTGGACTGGGAACTAAGTTTACAGGTACGGCAAATTTTTCTTTTGTCAGAACAATTCCTCGTGTAAACCCTGAGGTTAAAATAAAAAAATTCGTTTTTTGCGAATTACAAAAATAAGGACAACGCGCATTTATCCCGTTTATATTTTAACCAATAAACGGTCGAAACAAAACTTAAGAGAGAAACTTCTCTTACTCAGATAACGACTAATGAACGGTCGTAACGAAACACACCGTAAAATTATCACTTCTGTTAAATGATTGCATTTTTTTACTCACAGAGCATTAGAGAATACATTATGGCTAATGAACGTTCGTAACGAAACGCACCGTAAAAGTTTCGCATCTGTTAAATGATTGCTATTTTTTACTCACAGAGCGCTAGAGAATACATTACGACTAATGAACGGTCGTAACGAAACCTACCGTAAAAGTTTCGCATCTGTTGAAGAAACAAGCGAAGAATACGAAGAGAAATTGCAGCTGGAAGAACAGTTACGAGCTGTGATGGATAAATATAAATACAAACGAAGACAAATCAAGGAGTTACAAGAGGATCTTCAAACTATGCAAACGACATCTGAAGCATTGTCAGTTGATGAGAACGAACTGATTAACGCAATGGAAGAGAAACAAAGAACGATCGAAAGGTAGCGTTTTATCGTGCAGAAGTTTTCGCTGTGTTTTTGACTTGATGAGTTGCGTTAGGTTGCATTTGGTTCGATTACGTACTTATTAAATTCGCATTAAGAGTCATTTAATGTCTAGTAAAAAGCTCTTATCCAGGTGTAGCATACAGGATAGTACGCAGGTCAGTCGGTAGGCTGACAATAGCCTAATTTCACATAATTATTTTTACTTTTTCAGCTTACAAAAAGATTTAGACGGACAAGAGGAGAAAAAAGATCGAGCAAGTCGCACGATCAGTAAATTAACGCGCGAAATAAGAAGCGCGAACAAAACGAAATCGAAATTGCCAGATGAAGAAGATATTGAGCTTCGTGAGATGAGAGACTTTAATAAGAAAATCATCAAAGATATAAGTGCAGTCGCACACACTCATCCTGACATCCTGCCTATTGTTACCTTATATTTTAATCAAGCAGGTTTGCCCACGCCACCTTCTCCTGGCTCCGTCAGCTCCAGACCGTCGTCAGTGGGAAGTGCAAGATCCAGCTTGTTGTCGTCTAGGTAACGTCTGTCTGTCGGTAATAGTTAAAACGCCATATCTATATATTGCCATGTACTAATTACGTTAAACAATTCTAGTTTTTACGAATCCTGATAATTTTTTAAAAAGATTTGATCAGATCTTAGAAAAAGAGCTCTAAAATATAAATTGAATGGCACGAAAAACTACTATAAATTTTGATCAGTGAAACTTTTTGTTTTTAGAAATGATCGTAAAAACAGCCATTATATTTGCACTATCTTCACTTTCAAAGTTTCGCAACAAAAAAACAACAGTGCTACCACGCCCACTTCTCCTCAATTTTAAAAAGTCTCCTTAAAACTCCATAAATGCCTTGTAGAAATATATATTTAACCAATTTCTCCTTAAATCTCTTCAACTTTAGTTAAGTGGCAGCCCGTATTCTCTTTCATCGTGGAACATTTCTAAATATTTTCACCACTTTCTCATTCTTCGTTCTGTACTTTAGATCATCATCTACTGTGCGTAGCGACGCCAGCGTTAGAAGCAGTCCAAACAATAAACAAGTTATTACAGCAACTTCACTGGATTTAGGATTAGACGCATTTAGTTCCCATACTCCTACAGGTAATGTAACGTTATTCATCTTTGATTGAAATCTTTCTCTTTAGCTATACCGAAATTTGGGTTTTTACAAGTTTTAGTTTTAAACTTAATTTTTATATCTTTCAAGTGGAGTACTCACTACCTAAAACTTACTAAATTCTAAATTTAAGGATTATACAACAAACAAATTAAGATTATATATTAAGTTATATCCTGTTTTGCCTCTGTCTGTAAACAAGGCTTATTACGGCAAGTTGAAATTTAAAAGTCTGCCGGTGTCGAACTCAGCTAGATTTAGTATTTAAAGTTAACCTTTTGAACGCCAAAACTTTTACAAACATATGGCATCATATTAGGAACTCCCCTAAGATCTGCTGCAACATCCCGAGCTGGTTCCGCAGGAAAAGCGACGCCAACAAGGACATCTGCCGGAAAAACACGTAGTGCGCGAACTCCTGGAACATCTCCGACCAAACCTCCATCCGGAAGATCGTCGGCTAGTGGAAGGCGAAAATAAGTACTGGTAAAAATGCTCCTTTTCATAAATAAATTGTCGACTTCGTAATCACATTGATTTGTTACCTTCATTAGAATCGTTGTGTTTTTGAAGATATAATATTGAACACAGAATGTTAATTTGAAAATCAACTTTAAATTTCTTTATGAAAGGAAGTGTTTTTGGACCTATGTTGTTGTAATTTTATTTCCTTTAAGTTAAATATATATTTTTGTTTTCATCCCATGATTTATTGTACAATGTAGATATGAAAGCTAAGTTTATTAGGCTTAATATAATTAACTATCGCTATAATGTTAGCCGTTTTCTGTCTGTCACTTCGTGCTAAAGAACCAAATAGCGATGCAAAAGGTTTAACGTCGATCAAAAATCACTGTGAAGTATTCCAAGTTAGTAAAAATCTTCATTTGTTATTATTCATTCTCGTCCCCAAGATTTTCTAATTGGGACGATAAAAATCGAGTTTGCGTTTCGTTTGGTTAGTTTTGTAATATTTGTACAAAAATCTAACATCCAGTTTTCTCGAAGGCTGATTTGCTGTAACTAATCAGGATCTTATTTTCCTTTATATGTGGCATACCAGACCTTAGCTAGCTATCTAACTAAAGCAGGGTCCACTTTTATAATCATTAAATATAATCCTCCCTGTATTCTCATGTTTTACTTTTCTATCATCCAATTTTTTTACAAGAGTTCGTATCTTTTACATTCAATCCAAAGTGCTAGGGATACCTTCAAAATCTTATACTTCTTTCATTCAGCTGTAAGTTTATTCACAAATAATCTTAGGAAGATTTTATATCACTTAACAACGAAAATCGATTCTCTTTTTTAAAAAAATACTCCTTAATTCTTCTTTGTTTTAGGCGTAATTTTCTTGTCACAAGAAAATGTTCTGAAAAATGACAGGATTTCACAGCTACGCATTTTTGCGCATGAAAGCTTATAAAAAAAATTGTTATGTTTGTTTTTAGTCACATTTATGTTGACTACAGTTCACATGTAAGAAAATCTTTGCGTTTGAGAAAACAAATTGACGGCAACAAACAAACAAATTGATCTATAGCTCCACAAATCATTTTTTTCAGGAGAAAGAAAGGAAGAACAATTAAACATTAGATGTGGAAAGTTTTTGAAAAAAAACAACTTTACTGAGAGCAAAATTGCCATTTCTGCCACAAAAAGTACTGAATATGTAGTCTGGGTACTAAAAAATCTAGAGTTATTTGCGGGGGTGGAACGCTATAACACGGGCTTGCAAACTATTGTTTTTTCTTGTGACTATAGGTGTACAGAACAAATTTGTATTCTTTCCATAAATTTCTTACTTTTTCCGCTCTTTTTTGCTCACAAACTTTTTAAATTCACACATCCAATTTGATGTATACATCGATCATCCGTAACAATTTCCACCTCAAAATTATTTTATTTCGTACTTTGATTTCCTGTAGAATCTAAGCCTAATTTCATTTGAAAATACCTTTATTTCTGAAATCTATTAGGAAAAATACTGATTTAAAATTCGCTGCGACAAATTTCGGGAAAATTTAGTCATCAACAAAAATATATATTCCTTAAAATGAAACATTTTGAGACCGCTCATTCGCAAATAATTCGCAACTTTAATAATAAAAATAGATTTCGTCATTCAGGTACATTTTCTTCAAACATATCTGTTCCTTATATATTTTTTTTATAATGAAGACATATTCAATGTTACTGACGTAGACAATTTTGAATAGTAACTTTTTAACACAATGAAAACATGAATTGAGCCCATACATTGCTTCAAGAGAACAACTTCAGCATTCTGTCACAAGAATTACTATTACATTTTTTACAGAAAAAACAACAAAAAGAAAATATAAGAATCTGTTCACAATTGAACTAAATGATCGTACTGTACAAAAATTAGAAAGAAAAAATATGTCACGAAACAAAGATCTAACGAATTCTTCATCTTTTTAAAAAGTTAAAAGCGGCGAATCAAATCGGCATCTAACTTCACAACCATCGGCTCACAACAAAAGCAAGCAGAAAAAACGGAATTCACAAAATGTGGTTCTTATTCGAGTCTGTATGATTTTTAAATATGTTTAGAAAGAGAGTTTGACACTTTCTGGAGGTTCCGTTGTGTTATAAAAGTTTCCACTGTCTCAAGTATACATGAATTTCTAAATACACCAATTTAATTTCCAAAAAATGATCTAAAAGTTCAGGTAAAAATAATTACGGTAAATGAGGATGCAGTCTTTGCGACAGACTTGAAATAAAATTTTAAATCAAGTTTGAATCTTACTTAAGAAGGCTAATTAATGCAGAATAATTTTTGCAGGGCTTAATTTTACAGTTTAATGGCAAACTAGTTATGTTGTGCGGGATTTATATATCAAATATTTTGCGTTTGTATGTTTTTTCAAATGGGCGGCCTTCAGAAAAACTTCCACAAGGAGTACAGGCAAGAAATATTATTCTGTAGGATTTTCGAACTACAACGTAAGGTGTAATTTTTGATCAAGCATTATTTACAAGTGTTGATTCTTACATACAAAAAATGTGTGGTCAGAAAGGGGAGAAAAATTGTCGTTTGGGAGAGGGAATAAATATATACAAAGTGTTAAATATAACTAATAAATACTAATTCTAAATAATAATACTAAATAATAAAAAGCAAGAAGATTCGTGACAATAATTTCAAAATCATTTCAATATTATTAAATCAACTACATCAGTG
This sequence comes from Hydractinia symbiolongicarpus, assembly GCF_029227915.1. Taxonomy (NCBI): domain Eukaryota; kingdom Metazoa; phylum Cnidaria; class Hydrozoa; order Anthoathecata; family Hydractiniidae; genus Hydractinia; species Hydractinia symbiolongicarpus. The sequence continues at coordinate 28,010,646 of NC_079877.1, forward strand.
AAACCACAGCTGGAGGAAAGCACGGCAATAGACCAATCAAAATTGTCCATTATAAACATCAGCCAATCAAAAGTAAGTTTGTGTGGTGTTAAATGGTATTTTCCGATATTACATTTATAAAAGTCGTGTAAAATTTTCCACGGGATTTTTCCTGTTTTTTAGTTTTACTGAAGGTGTATTACCATTGATGTCAACTTGATGTTTCTTCGACACGTGTTTTTTTTCGAAATAAGGAATAAAACCTTGCAGAAACTGAAATAAAGAACATCTCAAAATTTTAGTAGAAGAAAGTAGTTGAAGCATAGTGCAACTGTAATGCGGGAGAAGCGCGAACATTATTGACAACATTGCAATTTGAACAGCACAATAACAAAACAAAACATATCCAACCCTAAACATTGTTTTCAAGTAGACATTTTAGTTACATCTACTTCACGAATTGAAGAGTAACCTTAGTTAGCATTTAAAATCAAAGACAGAACAGTGGTTTTTCTAGAAAAGCAGAGCAGTATTATTGAGACGAGCCGAACAAAGAAGAAAATATGTTCACCTTTACTTGTGGTGTGAACCCCAAACATTTGATGCGGAGATTTATGCTATAAAGAAATGTGGTTACTGTATTTGTATTGTTCTCAATTTATAAGTTAGATGGATAAAAAGAGATATAAGCAAGCGAGTTGCGAAGGGTTAAGGCTAAGATTAGAATCGAAAGCTAAGTGATCGTTGAAAATTTTAAAATTTAAGTAGTTTTTGAATCTGAATAAAATCTAGAGAAGCAACAAAGTTGTTTTTAAAGCCTTATTTTCTAATAAATAAAAATAAAAATATTAAGTGTAAAAAGGAGGTGCAGAGCTCAATTTAAAATATTGTCCTTAGCAACTAGGGGTGAAATGAAAAAAAAGGTCAAATTTACCAGAATGTAATGCTTAAGAATGTACCAATACCAGCAAGGACGTGCCACCAAGCGTGAAGTTGTATCAATGGTTGAAGAAAACCTGGTAGACTGGCACGAATATCGCTACAGAAAACAACGGAATTATATTAATACGGAATCAGAAACACTTGCCCGAAGATACGTGGGCTCACTTACTTACCGTACTTGATAACAAAATTCATTATCAATATTCCACAGAATGAAACCAAGTCCATAACTAAATGATAAAATGATTGTCACTGGAGAGAAACATTAGATCGAAAAAAAATGTCACACTCCCATCACATACACAATACACCCTTACCTTAAAGTTGACCAAGCTAATAGTTTTTTTGAACCTTCATATTTTCTAAAATATTATCAAGCAGTAAGGTTAAAGGTAAGGTAAAAAAAAAAGTTGGTTTCAGTTAACACAGCTACGTCTTTTCATAAAACAACAATGTAGCTATCCCTTCTTTTTTCTGTTTTTTCCATTTATTTACTTTCTTTTATGGTTTATTTTTATGAGGCTTATTATTTCCTTAATTTGCATTTATCTGTCATTGTCCTTTTACTTTGAATGTTTATGTCAGTTATCTAAATGTCTTAGGTTTTATGCCCTTTTTTCTCATGTTCATTTTGTTTTTATTCACGATTGAATTTATATTTATATTTACGTTTGCACAGCCATTTATTATATAAGCTTTTATAATATAAGCTTCCACCGCGACACATTTAATTTTCAGTAATACGCGGAAAAAAAATAATTTCTTGCACAAAAAAATCATTTTTTTTATGTTAAATTCCAATGGCAAAAGTACGCTTCTCTCACACTTGATTATAACGGGAAATGCCTGAAATTGCTTTTCTAAATAATTCTTGTGAAAAACCCTTCTCTTCACTGTCATTAGCGCTTGATTATAATGAAAAAAATCCCTACATTACTTTTCTCGAAGTTTCATTTCTCAAAAATCGTGAAAATATATTTCATGCGAAAAAAGTAAACTGGCAAGTCGCGAAATTAAATTCCCGCGGAAATTTCTTTCCTTAACGTATAACATTAAGACGCAAACCCAAGACAAAAAGCTAAAAATATTGTCTTCAATTTCCTTATAAACACGCAGGACGATGGTGATTAACGGTATTGGTCATTCATGGTAATGCTTGGTGCCGGTCTGTAAGCCAAAAATGGTAGCTGCGAGTAACGACGGGTGAATGTATGCGGATGTTTCCAAGGGCTAACGGCGGTGAACAATTAAAGAATAAAAGAAGAGAAGACTCACATGCAGGCTCGAATATGAAGAACAAGAAGTGTCGCAGCCATCAAACCATAGCACCACTACAATGTAAACATGTGAACAATATATTTCGTTTTACTGACTGACATTTTTCTGTCAGCAAAAAAGACAGCTGATGGGTGCTCGCTGATTCGAAAACTTACAAAGAGAAGTTACATTTATATTCTTGATAAAAAAAGTTATAAATATTTAGTTAGAAACACTTACAAGAAAAACTAGAGGGTTCTTTAACCCGATGTAAATCTAAAATAGAATAAAATAGCAGAAAAAAATATATGTCGTCTTCACAGTGCAAGAAAATAATTATAACCAATCTACTATTGAAGAATACAATTATACCTTTAGGTATAATTGTGGTGCATTGAGTATCATATCAGAATATGATACTTAAATGCACAGTAATTCAAAAAGGCAATGCTTAAGAACTAACTGTATCTTACTTCGATGAAAAAGTTTTCTTTGTCAATGATAAGGTGCGATTTTAAAAACACTCACAAAAGTACCTAGTCAGTATAATTTGCGAAGAGCTGCAGACTGATTCAGTAAAGAAAAGAAGCAACTTACAATCGTCACCAGAAAAGAGAGTAACGACAACACGACCATCAAAGCTTGGTTTGTTACGTTTTCTTTCCCTTTACATTCCAATCTAAAGAAAATAAAACAGTCAATCTATATGAGACGCAAAATTTGAAGAGCTATTATTTAAGGTTAACTACTTGTCGTACGTTACAAAAACATTTTGCATTCTACTAATTTTCACGCCAAAAAAATTGAGAAAAATGATGAAAATACTACTCAGGAAACATATTCGTGAGCGGTGGAGAACAATGAAGGAGAGCTTAAATTCACTTGCAGATCATCTTGAAACAATATGTTAAAGCTCTTCTTCTCTTGATTCACTTGAAAACACAGATAAAATATTTCAAAATAAACCTACACTGTGTAGAGCATTGCACAGGTACCATATATCATTGGTAGTTCATCAAGAAGCTGAAATTGAAATATTTTGTATTAACTTTCCAGTAGCAGAAGGGAAATCAGAAGTTATATATAGTTTTCAAAAACCTAAGTACAATTTCTTCTTACTTCGTCAGACTTCTATTTACCACAAAAAAATACATTACACTAATAGTAAAATGTTTCATATTTTGACAACGATGCAGTTGAAATAATGTTCCCTGCTAGTTCCACTGTTATGACTTTTCTGTTTAAGAATCTGCAACTGAATAATTCAATTTATTTATAAAGTTAATTCCCGGTAATTCGAACACCGGATAATTCGAACTTAGATTATTTTGGACCGTTTTCTTGAAAAAAACTCCAGATAACTCGAACATTTGTTAACTCAAACTATTTTTCTCAGTGCCTTGGAAGTTCGAGTTACCGGAAGTTAACTGTAATTTGCTGTTGTGGTAGACAGCCCGCGTAATCCAGTTGGCAGAAACTCAATATTTTCTTGTATCATCTCTAACTTTAAACGCTTCACAACACACCAGCACAATTCGTTATTACAAAATAGAGTGTAAACTCATCCCTAGTTAAGATCCAATAACACAAAAAAGAATGAATTGCTTTGTATGCCAACTTATAAACAACTAAAATTACCTGTGAGTGATACAACAATGTAGAGTGAAATGCAAATGAACCAATCCCTACAGCTATAAAAAAAAATGTTTTGTTGTCAAAATGAAAAAAAAATGCTGACAATCTAATAATGACAACTTTGCTAAATAAAGTTACAAAAAAACAAAAAGAAAAATAATTCGGAAATAAGATTATTCAAATTCCGTAGAAAGAGTTATTTGCTTTTAAAAAATGTTAATTAATTCTCGTTGTTGGTTACAAAATCGAAGAAATCAAGATTTGTGCCCAAGAACTGTCGATCCAAATTCTGCGCCCCAGAAAATCGAGACGATTTGACCACTCATTATATAACCCAAGAAATTAAAACACAACTCACTTGCCAGTAAACATAACGATAAGATAAATCGGTCTTCTAATAATTTGTATTTCTTGATATGATATGCTGTAATTAACGGCGGAACAACGAAAACAACATTACTAATGGTATTCCCTACAAAAAAATGAAAATACAATGTCTGTTTGCATTACAAGTACTCACAGTATGGAGAAACATGAATGACCGTCATGAGCAAAAAACTGGTGGCCTTGTGGTAAAGTGCTAGCCTCCAGTGCGAAAGGTCTTGTGTTCAAACTTTGACACAGTCAACAGACTATAAAAGTGTAAATCGATCCTTTCTGTTTAACATTTAGCATAAAAATAGGAATGGTTGTCTAGTTGAGCGGCTGTTGTGCTTAGACGCCTTCCATAGCTCAAATGGAAGCCTTTAAATGACCCCCTTCGCAGGACTCTCATTGATAACAATTTCCGTAGAAACTGAAGAAGCTATCCTGGGTAAATAATAGTAATAATAGTACGAAACAGGAACTATGTTATTTAGTAATTCACAATGTTTGACAATTCCCTGGTACAAAACACTAAGTTAAAAGGAGTTTTTTTCACGCAATTTTACACAAAGTCAGCTATATTCGAGTTACCAATTACAATTCTACTCACAAAACTCTGCAACCAATGGTGTTGAAGCATAATTTTCTTCGCACCAATCCATTGTTGATGTTGGATAGCCCCAAAAACCACTTGTTGCATCCCGTATGAATGGAGGAGCCATAACGCATATTTTTTATAATACTGATATAAAAAAAATGTACAATTTCCACTTATATCTATTTACAGAAAATGTATTTTACAACATTTGGCGTCTTGTAAAAGAACAGTACTGAAATCTGCCTTCCTGTTTAAAACATATGTATTATCCATACATTTGTTCCACACAGGACTTAGATAAAGAGAATCAGATAAAAGTGCTTAATCTGATAAAAGAGAACATTTTAATAACTTGATGACCTTATATAAAAAATATGCTGATTTGCAATTATAAAACAAAGAAAACTACTCCTAATATGGAGTTGCACAAAAACAGGATGATATTTCATTGCTATATAATAACTTATACATAAAAATAAAACAAAAAACATTCACAATAATAAGAACCAAAGAACACAGTGGCATGGCAATTAAACATGATTAGCAGCTAAAATATAATATGAAAGACAATAGTGCTAACACAACTATTGAAATTATTTTTAAAAAGTGCTTGCACAGCACAAAAAAAATGCAAACACAATATCATCAACACCATATGAAATCGAAAATATTATTTTTGTACCGAAATTACTTGTGGTTCGCGTATGCCTTCTAGGGGCTGTTTACCATTGGTCAACGTAAGTAAGGAAAATTGGGTATGCATACCAATGTAGATCTAGGCCATACATTGACTACTTCAAACTACACAGACAGTGTTAAAATAATCCTGTACAAACATTCAGAAATAGCACTGATAACATTCCATTGCTTGTGCAACCCCTCACGACGTTTCCACTATAATATTATTTAAAGGTAACACGAAGATAAAAAATACCTTTTACTTTCATAATATGCTTAATATATCAATAACATCTCCACGACATTGTTCTTGCAACACAAAATAAATATTTTAACATTATTTAACGCCTATATACTTTATTACATAATTATTCCTAAAAGACTCATACTTTATAAAATTCTATTGGTTTCCACTCTAATGTATACATTATTTTGAATTCAAAACAATCACCACTAGAACAACATAAAAAATTGTGATACTAGACAAAAACTATTTTATGTCAAAAACAGATGCAAATTTACATAAACTTACATCAATTCTTTTTTTCCTACAAATTTTTATAAAATTAAAAACCACTCAATTTAAAATTAAATTAGCTAAGACTGTCCACTTGCGTACCTTAAAACAACAACAACAACACAGTGTGCAAAGCTGCACAGTTTTCAAATCCAAATGACTCGACAATACACAAGTAGGAAGTTAAATAGCAGAGAATACAGAACAATTATAAATATAATGTATCATTACAAGATAACATTCTTGTAATTACATCATTGTTGTAAAACATTGTAGTAAAAATACCTTTGAAACATGCAAGCTTAAAAGAAATGATATTTAAGATTCAAAATTCTATGCTATTTAGAGTAATTAAAATCTTCTATTCTAGTTATCATTATGTGTTCTATAACAAAAGCTACAGAGAAATAAAATGATGAATAAAATTTAGGTCATTTTATTAGATCAAAACTCCTACAGTATGTTCTAATTGTTGCTGACATCAGCATGGCCATTTTCACAGATTTTAGGGCTATTTTTTACAGATTTTAGGGCCTTTAAAGGCCTTAACGTGGGTTTTTCTGTAAAAATTATTCTGTAGTACAATGTAAACCCTGCTTACCCAACCATTTCATCTAAAAAAGTAGCCTTTCCCAACCCTACCGGCCATAAATTCGCAAGTTAATGCTTTTTAACAACTTGTAAAAGGGCTAAAAAAGCATCATCGTCTCAATGTTTTGGTGAGGGTTGTAGCAAAATACAGTTGCATTCTTTGTTCCATTCCAATCCAATATAACTTGGATTGCATTTTATGCTACTATGTACACACAATTAATACCTACCCAATGTTTTAAAATTAGGCTTTCCAGTATATAAGTTAAAATACTGAAGCAAATTCTGTAAGCATTTAAGCTGCATTCCTGTTAATGTTACATCAGTTTCAAATGATATTGATGTCTTGCTATGATGTACAAAAATAACTGAAGCAGTAATAAATATACTCAATGTAATATTTATAATTTATTTATTTATTTATTTATTTATAGAATGCAACAGTTAGAGTAGAAATTTTAAGATGATTCAGAGTTAATTAATTATTGAAAATGTGTTATTTTTCAATTATTGAAAAAGTGTTCAATTTTAAGTGTTCAATATTATTGAATATAAACTGAGGGAACAAGAAAATTTGAATTGAAAACTTACATTAAAAACTAATAGCCATGTGGCTAAATAAAATTCAGGGTGAAAAAAATGAAAGAATCAGGGTGGGGGAGTATCAGACAGAAAATCAAACTGCTTTTTTAAAAAATAAAAAAATAAAATATGTTCAAAACTTGAGCCTGTTGTAGTCAGAAAATTTCTCTGTGTGAAATTCAACACTTTTCAATGAAGAAATGAACAATATTGAAAAAACCCTTTACAAATTACTAAGAAATAAAAAAATCAATAATGCCAGGTGATATTTTTACAAAATGTGAATCGAAAAAAATAAACCTCAATATAGTCCCAAAAAAGGTATTTGTTAATACTACAGTACTAGAAAGGACATAATTAATGACAATAATAATGCAGGTCAACCCTAATTTGAAAAAGAAACGTGAGTCTTGCAGCAATAAAAACTAATCTTAAGGTAAAATGTTATAAGAAATGATTTTTTGTACGAAACATTATCTGGAGGTAATTTAAAAATACTATGCCAGCATCAAAATAAATGTACAGTCTTTATTAATTGTCTATGTTTTAACATAGACAATTAATAAAGACAAAAATATATTGTGGTGTTGACATTAAAATTCTCATCAAACTTTTTGAAAAAAACAGATGGTGAATTTTAAAGGTAGAGAAACTTTAGGACCAGGAATATTTTCTTAGGCTTAAATAGATTGCAACAAACAAACACTTATTTAGTACAGGCCTTTGTTATATTATCAGTCTAATCAGCTGCTGCTACTTTAAAAGGTAGGTTTTCTCCTTATCACTTCCTTTCTTAAAGTTTAAATACACCACTTTCCAATGATCATCAATGACCGTTTAAAAATGACAGTGTATATATGGAAAATATCATTTTTTTATACCGCCATTTCAAATGATCAATGAGTCATTGCTGAATATTAAGGCATGGTAATATGTAGGGCAAAATGCTATTCCTTAATTGGTGATTAAATTCTACTCTTAAAAACCAATAAGTGCTAAAAAGATGCTCAAAGTCAACTTAATTGATGGTCTCTAACATGCAAATGGATACACACATAAATGGCTATCTGCAATACTAACTATCTGAAAAGCATAAATTCATGTGGTAATGATCTTCCTACAGACCTGCATTGTTTTGATTGTAAAAGGAGACATTACTAGCACATTAAGAACATATTGTTCTGCCTCAATATAATATTCTTGGATAAAGTTGCTTTAAACAAAAGTAAAAATCCACAATGTTAGTAACCAAAAATAATTTTCCAAACTTTATTGAAAAACAATAACATGTTTGTGACTTTGTTTTCTCTCACTGGTGTTACTTGGTGAATCAATGCAGAGCATAAATCTTTCAGCCATTAATAATAAAGGTGAATAGGTTAATAATAAAGGTTAATAAATAAAGGTGAAGGAGGCAGTGGAATAAATTGAAAAGATCAACCAATCAATTAATTATTCGCTGAGTAATATACTCCCTAAAAGTCGTAAAGTACAACTACTTGATGAAACTGGTAATGTTCTCTTTTCCCTAGAGTAATCAATATGCTACTGTTGTCATTGCATGGGAAGCTTGCAATAACAATAAAGATATCAGAAATAGAGAGTTTAAATTAACTGTTATTGATATTGGCAATATTTCCTGTTTTTCAAAGATAACTGTCTGAACACAGTTGGCCAAGTACAGATCAAGGAAAGTAAGAGCTAGGTTGAAGTATTTTAGCACCCAACAACATTGGCTATGGAACAGATAGTTATCTTTGAAAAACAGGAAACATTGTCAGACATAGACTGGGATTTTGTGATCATTATCAGTTTTTTGAAACATCATTAATATCATGTGCAGTACTTTTCTCTACCACTTGATACTTGCCATTAAATATTACATTGTACAGTTTAAAAAGTCTCACAGAGGTGGGCATAATGTCATGCAATTCTTGATAAAGTTGATGCTCAAATGCTCAGTGACAACTTTTACTTCAAAGTGGCATCATATAACATGGTTTAGCAAACCCTAAAATAGATGGAAAAAGTTTAAAAAGTTTAAACTTGACACTTTTTATACAAAATATATTAACAGGAAGTTTAAAATTAGTACATTAACTACTGAATAAAACAATGAGTGTAAAATGACTAGTGTATCATGTTCATTCGCGAGACAAAATTGAGGTAATAACTCTGACAAACGGTATATAACTTGCTGAACACCATAAAAATTTTGACCCAGTCTTTTCTGCTTTTTTATGTGCTTCAAAATACTTGTAATTATACATCTTCTTCAATAAAATCAGTTAGACACAAGACAATTTTGACCTCCTTGAAATAAGTTGCTACTCCTATTGTAGAAAACAAATCTCACAAAATTGCAAAAATGTAAAATTAATGCACTTGAATTTTCCAATATTACCTTTGGTATGAAATTGGGCGCATGCTTTTTCGTACAAAATTTTAGCCATGTCCCAAAATTTATACCATTATTTCGCAGAAATGGTATGTTGACAAAGTCCCAAATGAATTACTGTTTAAGTAGTTAAATGGATTGTAATTATTGCTAAAACTAGTTTCTTTAAAAGAAATTATAAAAAACACTTACATTTCTATCTATCTATTTATCTATTAACTATCAACTTATAAAAAAATCAAAAAATTTAAAACTTGTTTGTTGACAACTGCTAACACCATCTCACTGCCTCCAATAGGCATCCTGGTTAGAAAAATATTTTATTTGCGTCTTTGGAAGAAGAAAAAGTGGTAATAATAAATATATAATAGCTATCATTCAAATTCATTTTTTTTACCAAGGTCTCCTTGTATCACTAAAAGAAAGTTTTAGGTCTAACTTGCACAGAATTTTATTTGTTACCTGTTGTATTTCAGATTGATCAGTTGAGGAAAACTGCTAACTAAGCCCATACTGCTAATAAGGTGATTCTCCAAATATATAAAGAGTACATTAAACACTAAGACAGGGCCCTTAGGCTGTTTTGGCACCATAAGTTTTTCATACAAGGTTCTCTGAACACATCTACAAACTGACTTTATAATTCTAATTTGAACCCTGTCACAGGCTTTTACAAATAGCAAAAAGAAAATAATTTTATTAAATTAGGATTATTGTGGTTTCTGGAGAATTTTTAGGGCTTTCCATTCAAATAGTTCTTCATCAATTTCTCTGTATGTATGATTGCCAAGAAGTGTGTATTGTTTTGGAGTATCTTGGCTGCTAAAAGAGGGTGTGTGTGTGTATATAATCTGCAATTGTTTTTCATGCGTTGCTAAGGTTAAAAAATGTTGCTGCCTGTTCTTGAGATTTTGTTCATCCATCTTCTTTAACTTTATGGAGCTAAATAAAAGTTATGTTATTTACAGTTTCCAAATAATGATGTTTGCTACAATTTATATGACATATATCCCAATATGGGTGCTTAAGTTAAAATAATTTGTGTCATTTTACCTAACCACTTTAACCATATTGGTCTCACTTACTAAAAGATTAATAGGCTATAGCCTTTAGGCAATAGTGCTTTGTGGAGACAGAGATCTGCAGTCTTAACTGAGATAGACAAGTATATTTGCCTACGACCTAACATGAAAAATCAACAATTTATCACTAATTGACGAGTCTGGACGTTTGCATACTTCAAGGTAAACTAACTCCAATAAAGTGAAAAAAATAAACTGCTGTAACTTTTGCTGAGGTATTGTTGTATATGGCTAGCTGAGATTAAATCGACTTATGCATTTTCAGATTGTTGCGGGTAGCAAAAACAACACTACTTGGCAACTCTTGGTGCAAGACCATATCTGCGAATTCATTTTAAAAAGCAGTCAGAGACTTTCTTGTTGAATTATTGGAGATGTTTGTGTGCAAAGTGACTAGCTAAATAATTATGACTCAGATATCAAAATATAACATTTAGCTCAGTGTAACTTTATATTATATATATTCACAGGTAGCTAGCTATAGTATAGCTAGAAGCTGTTGATTAGGCTTTTTGCTATGTTTAACTCTTAAATATATTCTGTAATGGAATTATTGCAACTTGACCTATTACGTAACTTGAAAGCGAGAATGTTTTAGCTTGGGCATCCATGATGGAAATAATTTGTTATATATTCAAGAAACGGAAAGACTATGACTATGACTTACAGAAATATTATAAGTTAATTTATAATTTATGTGTTCAGTATCACCAGTTTTGAGCAGAGTCCTTAAGCTCCCATTTGAGCTACAGAAATCTTTTTTGAAATTCTTGCCCAACTGGACAATGAAATCGTACACTCTACCGACTGCGCTACTAATATTTGTGAATTTATGTATGTGTTTGTTCAATGTTTAAGGAAACAAATTATGACATTGTATTTGCATTGCTCATTACTTTAGCTATATTTGTAATAGATTATATTTAGAGAATTCATGATTTAATTTTCTCTGTATATTTTTTGTTTTCTTTTGTCCTCTCCTATAGACACCGAATTTGTCAACAGTTGGATCAGACCTGTGTTCAATTTTTTTGAAATTTGAAACAGTGTTTTTCACATGTTACAAGGCTTAACTTTAGTCTGGGAGTCTTCAAACTGTGGCTGTTTCTAAAAAGTGTCAATAGTTGGATGTGTCCCCTTTTTACTGCAATTTTTAAAAAACACAAATATCCTTTGTCAAAAGTTGGGCCTATCCCATCATATGACACAGTCTTTTAAAAGCATGGGAATTGTTTTTCAATAGTTGGGCCTGTCCCATTTATGACACATTTTCTAAAACCTTTGTGTACAGTTAAGTTTGTGTCATCTGATGACACAACTTTTAAAAGCAAGAGATTCCTTCGTCAACAGTTGGGCCTGCACCAACTTAAGACGTATTCGCATACATTTGTCCAAAGTTGGGCCAGGCCCGTCAATAGGTGGGCCAGGCTCGTCAATAGGTGGGCCATCCCGATTGCAAATGCACCGACCCATCTTTTGATAGGCTGCCTTTCTAATGATGGGCCGGTACCGCGTTCAAAGTTGGGCCGGTGTCCGTAGTTGGGTCAGAACAGCACCTCAATGCATGCTTTGCAAAATAAAACAATAGAAACAACAATAATAATAAAACACTGTTGGTCATTAGTCAAAACTACGTAAGATAGTTAAAAAATGCATTTATGAAGTGCGGCAATGGTTTGTAAATATGGTTAGATAACTTAATGATTTTTTCCTTTGCTAAATGAAGTAATTTTCCAGGTTGTTGAGAGCTAGTGGGTCAAAGCGTCAGTGGTCTAAAGCTGCCAGAAAATATAAATGTTACTGTTCATGGCCCCTTTGTTACATGTTTATACTCTAATTAGGCTGCAATATTCAGCTTCTTAAAGCAGCATATTCAGTTAGTTAGCAGTCTTCCCAAGAACTCTGGTTTTTGAAACTTTGGGGTGCCAAGCACCTCCGTAAACAGGAACTCTCTCGAAAAAGAGTTAAATATTTAATTTTTTGCAAGTCAAGTAAGTTGGACTTAGAAAACATGTATAACACGATAAGAGGTCTGGGGGTCTAAAATTTAATATTATTGCCTAAATGTGGACAAAATTGTAGCTACTATTATAAGTGATAACTCTATCAAATAGAGCCTCTTCTTTTCACACTTTTTGTATCCTTATAACTACCTTGAATAGAGTGTCCAAAGTCCAAACGTATGAACCACTAACTCATGGCACTCTGGAGACAAAGTAACTCAATTACAACAATATTTGTGCACACATTTTTTGATCCAATTTAAAGTAGTTATATTAAACCACAACACCTAATTGAGCTACCACTTATTCTCTATAAAGGTGAGTTTCCTAGGTGTTACACTGTTTTCACACGACACACACTGGTTTATATTGGCACCCTTCTGGTTTAATTTTCTCTTAAAAATTCTGTACTGGGAATTTTACACTAATAGGAGACAATTTTATACTCTCTAAAGCTGTTATTAACGTTTTTATTATTATTAATACAAGATAAATTTCCCTCTTACACAATTCCTGGTAATTCGTGCTTAGATTGGTGGGTTTGTACATGTCTTTAAACATATTTACTAAAATATTTAAAAAAAAGAGGTGTAGCTAGCTATGCCTAGAATTGTAAATCATAATCTGGTAATCGCTGTCCAGTCAACTTGACAAAACCCACAAATACAAACAAATTGTATGCAACGGTGCTGCCATGTTTATATGGAATAACAAACAAAGAATAATTTACAGAACTGAGGAACCACGTTGTTAGTTTTCGCTCCGTTCAACCCGCGGCAACCGCCAAGCAAAATTTTGGGACAAACAAAAAAGAAACAGTTCAACGACAGCAAACGAATCAACAAAATTATAGATATTTCAACCTTTAAAAATCACACACAGTTGAATTTCTCCTAATAGATTGATGTGTATATTTTACATGAAACACCGCGAAGACAAATAGCACCCGGTCGCCCCACGGTCGTTCAAAACCACGATTTTAAGGAAATAAAGTGTGCGTTTTTTAAAAAAAGCGCCTACGGCATAAGATTATGACGTCATCGATATTGACCTCACTCTCTATTATCTTGTTTTAGTTGCCCAATAAAAGAAAATTTAACATTTTTTTCTTCTAAAACTAAAGAAGGATAACCATAGACTACTATTTCGCCTTTGGTTGCGACCCGGGGCAGCCTAAACAGACGGCAAGGTCCACAAAAGCCCGGATGGCTAGTTCACAATTTACCAGTACAGGAGCACTCTTGTACAACATTCTGACGCAAGGTTTTGCCTAAAAATTACTTTTCCTGTTTGTATGTATCCCTTATCGAGCGTTCTATCGTATTAGGTAGTAGCTGCCACTTTTTTTACTACTAAAATGTTGAGCTTTTCTACACCATACATTTCACTTTCGTTTTCACAAAAAAATGGTTGACAACTATTAGAAATGTAAATTATTATACTTCTAAAATTAAATTTTAAAAGGAAAAAAATAATTCATCTGATCTGTAACCTTAGCTAGCTCTAAGGTTGGTCTTGATTAGTTTTCTAGAAGCCTGCTAAAACTAAACGTAAATGTGAGAAAGCTAGCTTCACTCAGACTCAGTGGACCCCAATGTAAATAATCCACTAACAATAGGTTTTTGTGATTTTCTGGGCTAGAAACACTTTAAATGTTTATCATTATTGTTGTTGTTGTTAGACTAGCAACTGATTGCAAATGAAAAAAATTGTACAGTTATATATGTGTTAAACGAAAGCAGACACATTTTTAGACATTTCAGCCTAGACCATTCCTTAATCGTGAGATTTTTCACCACGAAAGTCGATCTGAATTATATAAAAATAGTTTACAAATTAGGCTATTACAAGTATTTTTTATTTCAATTCATAATCTGTATTTAACGAATATATTCTTATTTCAAACGCATCCAACAAAAAGTGGTAATCGAGCAAATCGGCAAGCTCCTCTGTTTCATCATTGTTCCATCTTTTTTTTAACCGCTTCTGTCAACAAATCTTCACATGCAAATCACGTTTGAATGACGCTTGAAATTGTGAAATGTTGGGTCAAAATTACTTCAATGAAATCGTGCCAACATGTTTTGTATCATAGAACAATTTGGGACTGGTGCTCTAAAATGTGAACAAACAGAAAGTACAATATAAGATACCAGAATCACCCAAAACCACGAAGACGCGTGCGTGTGCAATGTGTGGCAATCGTTTTCAATCTTTTATAATTCAATAATTTAACGGACCAGCCGTCAACGTTCAATGGACCCCGGGTACAAACCTCGTACAGCCCACTTCCCGAAAAACGAAAAGTTTCTTTTTCAAGTCCCCATTATAAAATGTATTTTTTTGTAAGAAAAAGTTTCATAATTCCCAACTTCTTACTAAATGTCCTCCTTTTCGATTTCTTAATGTTGGCTTGGAAGGTCTTCTACCTAACAGGAGTCTTTCTCTTTAAAGTCTATGGAATACACGTTCGATACGGAGCCAATTATTAACGCACTATTTACACCAGCGTTTTTTCCTAGTTGTTTATATTTTTTTCAAATGACTGATTGGTTCGTGTTAATTCGGTCTGTTCCTAGGTCATTCTGACGGATTCCAGCTGGTTCTGGGTGATTCTGGATAGTTCCAGTGTTTACCACAACCGCAGGCTAGGTTATTTTTGGTTTGGAAAGCAGGGCCTACAAAAAGCTCTTATCTTTTAAAAAAACCTGAGGCTCTCATAAAAAAGCATGTAAAATGATAGCAAAGTGTGCATAAAAATGTACAGACATGTGAGTTAATGTTTAACATATTCCTGTGAAATCCCTGACTTTTTTCTGATGAAACTATTTTTTTTTGGCGAGATAAACATAAATTTTTCATGATTTATCAGACGCCACAAACTCGGCATAAGCCTCAATTATATAAGTCAAAAACTTTTTCCAGGGTACGAACAGATATGCTGTCCAAATAAATGCACAGGAGCATCTGTGGTTTAGTGTTACTTGTTGTTTTGTTAATTATATACATATTATAGAAAAATATTAGCGATTTCTTTTTGTATGAGGTTTTTCATTAACAAACAAACCTTCACTGCGAAAAATTATTTTTAGCAGAACTATTAATAAACCCCTAACTAACCCCTAACCCCTTTTGGGGAACTGTGAAACAGTCAGGGTAAACACCTAATTAGACGACATGATGTAGTTTAATTACGCTACCCGTAGTCTAACTAGGCAAACGAAAATTTTCTGTTGTAGATACGTCGAAATCATTGCGCTTCGCACTACAATTTTTATGTGAATGCAGACAATTTTGACCAATTATCGTCTTATTTGCATCGCACATTGGCAACTTATGGCCCAAACCTTGTGTGGCGAGCGTTATAATCACTAAGCTAAGGCGCCACGAGCTACATGCAAAATATTTATTTTCTACTGAGAAACAAGTGCATTATTTTACTTTTTTTTATTTCTGCAGTGTGAAGAGCTTACACTTCTCTCTGATGGGTTAAAATAGCATGCAAAAACCTTAACATTTTTTTCCTGATTGGTTGAGTAAAGTTATTTAGTTATCCAGAAAAACAAGAATAGGTCGGAAAATTTATTCCAGAATTTTCTTCTCGAATAAAACATAATTTTTATCAAACGGATAAATTATTAAATTATTCTTTGTTAGCACACAGGCAAAAGTCTAAAGTTCTGGGTTTGTGCGTGAATTTCTGTTTCACCTCTCTCTAAGGCTCGTGAAATATGTGAATGAGAACATAAATAACTGAAAATATTGCCGATATTTTTTTGGCACTGTGCGAAAACTACTACTTATCATGAGTTAAATTACACAGTCACATATTTTATCATGCTGGTTGAACAAGGAACTTCATAGACCACGATTAAAAATTGAAATAGGATAGTTAGCCCTGCTGGTGTGGGTTCCGTGTATACGAGATAACCACGGGTGTTTTACAGGCCCGCCCAGCTCCGTCACAAACACTTTCAACAAAATGGTTTTGCTCAGATCTAGTAGTTAGAACACAACACTGCCTTTTAAAACGAAAACCGGAGTCTAAAAGCGCTTTTTGGTGAGGTGGGCAGCGAGTTATGGTCAATTAAAGATGGAAGAAAAGTTGTGTCAAAATTTTTACGGATGCGTTTTGTAGCGATGGTCTTGGACTAAAACTAATAACGATGTAACTGATGAGTTGCGAATGTATATAAAGTTCCGTATGTGCGCGCGCATTCTGACAGGTGACAAAAGAAGCACATAGGCGAAATTGGCTATTTACGCTAATAAATAGAGTTTTAGGAACATAGGATTACAAATGCGTTGGAATTGTTTTTTCTTATCGTCCTTGTTTAAAAGCAGACCAATTTTAGGATTAGTGTTTTTGCACTCAATATCTTCAATTGTTGCAGTCTGTTGTTTATACTTCGCCTGTCCATATGCGTGCACGTGTCCATTGTTCTCGATGCGTTTTTAACACTTTAAACACTATGAGTCGGACTCAGATTTCTAGTTTTTAATTATTCATTTAATTTGTTAATGTACCTTATGGTAACGGTTATGTAGTCATTTTTCGATTTTAATTTCATAAAAGACTATGCGGGAAATGAGTAACGCGTATAAGATTCCTCGTGGATAATCCCCACCCTTCTTTCGAGAATAAGCCCGGCAAAAATTGTTACAAAATCAGATAAAAGGACAGAAAAGTTAAAATAAGTACACACAGCAATCACTGAAGGTAGACAGGTGAAAAGGTCTAAAAATTGTGTTTATTTAGACTTGACGTTATAGTTTGTCGTCATAAATCGCGCTCGATCCAGCTTTTTTTTTTACTTTTAAAGGGGATGAGATCAAAATTTTTAAAGAGAAAGCGTGTTTTCCTGTTTCAATTATTAAAAAAAGCTAAATTTTTTGAAGTTATTGACTTTTGTTGTTTTGTTTTGTCTATGACATATCAAAAAATAATTTTTAGGTTATCTTCCTCTCAAACGCCAAAAATGTTAAAAAATGTTAAAATCCTCACATTGCACGACGTTGTCAGAAAAAATGTAATCGTATTCGCTGGAAAATGTGTAAATTGTGTTACATCTGAAAACTAAAGTTTATTACTTTCAAACTCTTAAAATGTGCTAAATCGTGCTGACGTCAGCATGGCCATTTTCCACGAATTTCGGTGCCTTCGTGGGCCCCGACATGGATTATTTCGGTGTGAGGGCGTGCTGGATAATGACACTAGCAAATTTAAAACGCTCTCTACCTGGCCCACGTGTATGCCCACGTCTTTTTGTACATATTTAGAAAATGACAATGTAACTGTGTCGTAGATGTTTTCGCCCTTGTTTCGTAAGATCGTTTTCTTTTGATTTAGTTTTCACGCTGCTTTCGTTTAATTTGACGAACCTAATGTTGGGCTCGTTTTCACATGACTGGCTTTCAAAAAAAGCAAGTCATTTGAAAAGCCACACAATAAGGTGGAGTGGTTTATATCCGGATTATATACAGTGTGTCGCAATTCCGGTGGAGCGCCTACAGCTATAAAACTGGAATAAAAACA
The DNA here is from genome assembly GCF_029227915.1 of Hydractinia symbiolongicarpus. Taxonomy (NCBI): domain Eukaryota; kingdom Metazoa; phylum Cnidaria; class Hydrozoa; order Anthoathecata; family Hydractiniidae; genus Hydractinia; species Hydractinia symbiolongicarpus. Next base: position 28,028,810 of record NC_079877.1, read on the forward strand.
CAGGCTACAACCTGTCGTAATCTCGTTATAGGAGAAACAATTAAACTTGCAGAATAATCTCTCATCAAAGTTCAAAAACTAATCATGAGCACTAGCGGGTTAAGTTAGAAGTACGGTTAAACCATGTCACACAGTGCTCTCTATAAGTATGGTTAAGCATGTCACACAGCTCTCTTTCTATAAGTACGAGTAAGCCATGTCACACAGCGCTTTTCATAAGTATGTCACACAGCGCTCTCTATAAGTACGGTTGAACCATGTCACATAGCTCTCTCTATAAATACGATTAACCATATCACATAGCGCTTTCTATTAGACAAAAACATGTTAATACCCCATTTAGCTAAAACAGACACCCAGCAATTTTGCAGAATGAGTTTTCATTAATGTTACAAAATTTATCGTCAGTTAAAGTGAAAATACGTCCTACACCCTGTTGCTAGAAAATTGTGAGTAAAAACACCCAAACCTCAACACCACAGTCATTGCCCTAGCTACGATTGTTTCGCACTCCTTCGGCAGCATGTGGAGGGTCGCAAAAAATTGTGATTAGCTATTCATAAAAATCAGGCTTTGTGATTGGTTTGCTACGCGTTGGCGAGCACCACAAACTCGATAAAAGTATATTGCATCTTTTATTTGTACCTTCAAGATTTCAAGTGTGGTAAACGCGACCCGCTTTTGCCCGAAAGAAAGAATACAGGTAATAATAAAAGAGATTCTTGTGTATAAACTGTCACGGCGACAACAGGTAGGACATATCATATATTTTTATAGCAGAAAGGTATTTTTAATTAATATTTATTTGTTACTAAAATCATCTAAATCATAAATGCACTCTCATCAGATATTGCGTGGCAGCGAGCGGGATTCGAATGTGTAAGGAACGTACAAAGTAGATTTGCGTCGATAGGACTACACTGATTCTACTCCCCGTCATGATCGGAGGTCTAATCGGAGTGAACCATTTTAAGTAGAGAACGGACACACGGATTTACCATGGCAAATTTAGAGTAATGAAATAATGAAAACTTTTGCGACTTTTGCGATTAAATAAATGTGAAATATTTCATTAAAATATTCTGTTGTTAATAAAGCCTTTTTAGAATTTCTAAAACCACAAACGTTCTTAAAAAACTCAAAACTGCGAAACAAGCTCACGGAAGTTTCGACCTCCTGAAAATTTCCTCTGTGTGTTATGTAAATATCTTGAATAAGCAGCTGCGTTGGAGAAAATATAAATTAATAGCTCTGTGGGAGAAGGCAAAATAAACAGATGGGGGAGGAATCCAAAACAAACAGCTTTGTGGGTGGAACAATATACAATAATCTCATACTCAAAACAGTTTCGGATTATACAAATTATTTGAGGAGAAACTTTAGAACGATTAGTTGGAATTTAACTCGTGTTAAATACAGCATAATAGTCTAATTGCAGGCCTTTGTTGAACGGATGAGATGTGGTGCTAAAATTTAAAAAAAATGGACGATCAAGAAAAAAAAATACCTTCCGTACTTTGCACCAAAGAACCTAGACACGACTTCTATTACAGTGCAATCCTATTATAAATAATATGGAATAATGTCGGCGTCTCGTGAATAAATCCACGGGTTTGCTCATCTTTTATATACCACATTTCGTGTGTCTCACTACTTGCGGTATCATTTCGCGTAGAGACAGACAGAATACAGCTATTATTATAGAGGTACGGTTACTATTATAAAATATGCAAATGATTAGCCAAGAAGCACCATTTTGCCAATCTTTACTTGCAATTTTGCATCTTTGAAAAAATTTAGACGTTAAAAGTTTCGGATATTACAACCTTTAGACGGAGGGGTCCGTTTTAACACTTTCTTCTCATTGTGAGGTGAAAGTGATACCTACTTTATCTAAGTAGAAACCCACTCAACACGTATACGTCGAATATTTGCGAATCTTGTTTTAACAAAGCAACAGCGAGTGGATATGAAATATATTGTACACAGAATGCCAAGATAAACACATGGTTTGACCTACTTTAGAAATCGTTAATTTTAATGTACTTATATGACGTGCTCGTGCATCGTTAGAAAATACACAAAAACCGAATAGTTATAGAAACAATATTTTGTAATATTTTGTTATTTTGGCATATTATTGCTATTCTTTATATTTAAACCGAGCAGTTACGCAATACAGTGTTTTACATTGCATGACACGATCAGATCACACTGAGGGATTAAAAAAATATTATTTGAAAATATGGATATGTCGTAGATTTTGTCGTTCTTAACATGCCAACCTGGGCGTTGGCGAAAGCTTGCTGAAAGATATATTTGGATATGTCGTAGATTTTGTCGTTCTTAACATGCCAACCTGGGCGTTGGCTAAAGCTTGCTGAAAGATATATTTGGATATGTCGTAGATTTTGTCGTTCTTAACATGCCAACCTGGGCGTTGGCGAAAGCTTGCTGAAAGATATATTTGGATATGTCGTAGATTTTGTATTTGAAAAGGTCTATTAGAATGTCAAGAAATGTAATTTAAGGAAACTTTCTTTTTAAATTGTATTTTTGGTCTCCATTTGTCCTTTCGTGCTAGTGTCTAGTTAATACACCTTTACGATAATTCGGGAAAACTAACACTGATTACTTTTCTTGCCGCGTTTTGTTTTTAATAAAAAGTACACATAAGTTGTACCTTATTATTATTAACACATAAGTTGTACCTTTTTATTATAAAAACACGATTTTTACCTCCTTTTTTCCGATATTGTAAAACGATGGAGAGCCGTAGGAACGCAAGTACAATTGAATTATCGTTAAGGTGTATTGAGATGGTTTTTCCTTCCAAGAGATTCAAGGGGCTGGATCAGTGTTGAAATATATTGAGTGTGTGCAAACAGAATCAGTTAAAGTAAAGGTTATAATGAATTCTTATCCTTTTTATTTAACTAGCAAAAAAGGTAGACACACTTCAGAAAGCACACAGTTTTCAATTCAACAATCATTCTCAATCAGAGTTTTGCATGCTGATTTAATAATGGTAATGTTGGTCTTATTACAAATGTGCATATTTTCACTTGGTAAGATAACCTTAAATCACTATTTCTCTAGAGCCTACTTTAGTTAGCAATGTACAATAAAAACTCCACCCTTATATGTACTAACCTTCCACTATTAAAAATATAGTATAAATGCTATGAGATATATGCAAAGTCATAGGGGCTGGCTGGCTCGACAAACCGAGCTGGCTTTTAACTTGTGTTTATATGCTGTGTTTATATAAAAAAAACTACCTCGGTGTCTATTAAAAACACCATATTAATTTCTTAGGTGTTCTATCGAAACATACACCAGCTAAAAGGTAAATGTTTTCACACTATATGAGAACTAAATATACCAAATGTTGCTCACTTTTTCTAACTAAAGTTTCTATTTTCAAGTTGCGTTAATTACAAAGATCTGTTACCTAACGGCGCTTGTATCGGACACCTAAAGGACCACATGATTGATCAAACTCTCGATGAAGCAAAGTTGTCTGATAGAAGAGCACAATGGTTGTTGGTTTTACTTTATCTATTGCAGAATAACAAAAATCCACTTTACATAGTGTATGCACAAAGGGCAATAAGATTGTATTTTACCTCGGAAAGGTAATGCTATTATGTTTTTGTTTTTTTTGCAATAAGAACGTTGCTAGTAAAATGTATTCTGACACGGAACAAGACATAGAAGAAGAACATATAAATTAACTGACCTAAATTCAAAAATCATATCAGTTGAAATGCACAAAACGACAATCTATGGAAATATAAAGACGTTGATAAAACGCATTCGGACACAGAATGTATACTTGTAGACGAGGGATTTTAAAAATAAGTTTTTCCGAAATGTGCCTCCAATTGGGAAATGCAATCAGAGTCGTTTGTACATATTTCCACTATCCATTCAGTAAAGTTTCTGTGGTGGCTAGTTTATGAAAATGTATTTTTGTTCCCTTCTTAATTTGTAGTCTGGCAGGTCACAAAAAATGTACAGTCTTTTTAAGGAGAGGCGTGCAATCGCACGCGCACGCCTTGGCACACGCTAAATTGTTTCAGGCGTGTGGTTAATCGCACGCCTAAAAAATAGAGTTTTAAAATCAACCTATAAAATCCATTTATAGCGCGCGATGGTGGCTCTTGAAATAAAAATAATAACTCGTCAAGCAAAATTTCCGCCACATTTTGTAGGACAAAACGTCCGATACATTCCCGTCTTGGTCGAAAACTTTTAGTCTCAGAATTATTAAATAGTCCTGGTCCTTTTAATCCACGAGCAAGCCTGTTCATAGCCAACCTGACCATCCTAGCTCGTTCACCGACCTCTGACTTAGTTAAAAGAACTACGTAGACATAAATCTCTTTTGCCTAGCCCCTTCGTCGTTGGAATCCAGCCATGCGGTTCTTAACTAATGCAGAGGTGAACGGCGGCGGAGCACGGATAATTCAAGTCTGCAAAACTGCACTTACTTTTTATTTAAGTCATATGGATAAAGATTTTTTGTAATTCAAAAACGAAGCATATTTTTGCCTATTTGCTTGTGATGACCTGAAAAAATAAACAATTAATTTACAAAAATGACAGTATAGTCATACATACTATTTCGCACATGTAGAAAAGAAAGTTAAGATTAAGACGGTCGCTATACGTAGACGCTCGATCATCGTGTTTGGGTTTCATGATTCAAAACGTCTTCCACTTTTCTACCGCAAAATAAATGCACAACAAAGATTAGCCTTGGCAGTTTTTTGCCGTCGCGAAATGAATCCGCGTCAGCAATTTCTGTTTGCCGACGGCTAATTACTCGTCATATTTTTGTCCCTTATAGGTACTCGTCCTGCAACAAGAAAAGAAAATTCAAGAAACTTTTAAGAGATGCGGAGGATTTTGTTAAAGAATATTTATTAGAATCTTACCACTGTCTCATGGCAATTAAAAGACTGTATTGTTATGTGATACATCCAATTTGCCTGAAATCTAAAACAGATGAAACAATGATATTATCCCCGCTATGCAGAAGAATGTGCACAGAGAGCAACTGCGAAAATCGGTTACTACCAAGAATATATAAACTTGCGTTACGTTTGTATAGACTGTGTCCAGCTCCAGGCCTTGCAAGCAATCCCCCCATAAAGGACTATCAATGTGATCGATTTCCAATTGCTGAAATTAAAAATATTGAGCAGTGTCAAATCAAACGTAAGTATCAAAAGTCCCCCACGTGGCTTCTTAAGAGTAAGGCGAGTAATTTGGAATACTAAATATTGAGATTCTAGTTTCATCTTGTTAGGAAGCCTTTTCTTTCATTGTAGGGGAGAAATGAAAATTATAACATCATACGTTAGATATTGAGAAAACATTGCTGGTGTGAATGATAATCAGATATCTGAGTATTAATATTCGTATAAATTGCTTAAAATATTAAACTGTATAGCTTGGAAGTTGTAAGAGAATATTTTAACGTGTTCTATAAAACAGTCGAAAGTTACCTCATAATTGTTTGCAACAACTTCTTTAATTTTCTTGAATTACATAGATATACCATCAAATGGTATATAATTCTGAGAAAAAATGCAACTACAGTTCTTTAGAATGTCTTGTCAAAACCAACGAAAAAAGCTTGCGAAATTTACTGCTATTAGGACATTCAGGAAACGGATTTCTAATCTTTGAATGTGATAAAAAAATTTTTTGTTACGGTCGATATATTGTTTCCTACCTTAAATATTGCGCAACATGCCAACTGGGCGATAATATCGCTTTATATTCCTTAGCAATAGCTGACAAAAGAAGAAAATCCTCTCAAAAGTGCTATAATGATAATGGCACTTTTTACAACGGTACTGTTAACATTACGTCAACTGGTAAAACCTGTCTACCATGGAACATCAATCCCTTCTTATCTTCGCCAGTATACAGTAATTTAAAAAAGAATTACTGCAGAAATCCTCAAGGCTATGCAACATCACCTTGGTGTTATGTTAATGCTACCAATCGAGATTGGGAATTTTGTGATGTACCAAAGTGTAGAGAAAGAAAAGAGAATGGTAAGTAACTTGCTAAGCAATGACACAAACCTTATCATAGTCTTGTATTCACACGCTTCGCCTACTTATTTAGTCTTGGATAAAGCTGTACTTTCAATATGACACATTTACATTCTCTAAATTTATTTAGTTGACTTAAAAGATTCAAAGACAGGAATATCCCTCATGTTTCTTCTCTTGATCATTGGAAGTGTTATAATCATGGCGTTTGTTATATGTTTTCTACTGTACAAGAAAGTTCGTTGTGTGAGGAGCATGAAAAATGGTAAAGTTATTTGGTTGCAATTAGATCTTCTTAAACGATACTAGTTACTATCCTGTGGAAAAATCTAAGGAAATCTGCACAACGTCATTTGTTGCATTTACTATTTCGTGCATAAATATTTTCTTCATCTGTAGCGCAGCTTTTCTTTCGCACAAATACGCAAAGAGACTAGTCACTAATGCGTAAAAAAGTTTACGCCCGTTGTACACATTTCTTCCATCCTGGCTTCGTGTGTTCTTCCTCGCCTGTTAACATAAAGGATAGAATTTCCTCTGCAGGGTTCAAAAATAAGCTGCAACGCTGAGACACACGCCTGATATACATCAAATCTACATAACGCAGACGGCGTAAATAAAAGAAAAGGGAACGAGTTTAGGCTAAACAAAACGAAGCGAAGCTCGTTTTCATGTGACAAAAAAAGAAAGAAAAAGTTGGAATTAAAGTTCTTTTTGGATACGTAGTTAGTGTTGTTAGGTATCCATGACCTGCGGGAAAAAATGTGAGTTACTAGCTAGGTGTGTTTAGCTAGCTAGTAAACGTCTAAATTATCAAAACAACGGAGGTACATAGCTGTAATGTTACATAAAGATTACCAGGCTAGGCTTACAGCTAGTGAAACTCGCATTGTACTTCCTGACCAAAATTATCTCTCTTTTGAGTGGCTTCGCGCGAAAAAGTGTTAAGGTGAAATATCTAGAAATGTTGAAGTTATGAGTGGGGGTTGTTTTAGACAGGGTGTTTCCACTATAGGTGTTAATCCAGACGGTCATTCATTTCATGTGTGTTGGCCCAAGTCATGCTTAGAAGTAAAATGTTCATACTTCACTAATTATACTTCCTTTATGGATATGGATATAGATATGGAAGGTGGTTTTCCTTTCACAAAATGCTCAATACAATTAGTTTTATTGTCTCCTTTACATTTAACTCTCTTTTACGCAAGTAGCAATTAGTACTAGGAAAATTAGCTAAGTCCATATCTAAGACCACAAAAGCCAAATACCACAAATAACTTTTACAATTACTCACAATAATAGAAGACTTGACCGACTGACTGCCAGCTAACTAGCGTTGGAAGGAAAGGGCGATAGAGTGCATTTAATTTCAACATCTTCTACTCCTACTTTGACTATGTAATATAGTATTATTTGTATTTGTTTAGATAATGAATATATCTCTCCATACTATGCTTGTGATCTTAGCAATAAAGAGAAGATATCACAATTATTGAGATATAGAAGAAGTGAATATTAGCTAAAGAAAATCCTGCAAACCGTTACTTAATTCAGACTAAAGCATTATTGAAATGTTAATGTATTTTTTTTATGCGGATGATGATAACATTTTAGACTTGACCTTTTTACAAGAGTTATGCATATGTGGATATTTTCAGATATTCTCCAATTTACCACTATTTTCAAATTCTTACGAAGTTGTCACTCACGACAAAATATTAACATTTTTTAGTGTTAAAATTAAAAAAAAACGCTTTATTTTATCAAGGAAAAAATATAGTTTTGGAAGCCGTAGTTTGACTCAGGCGAACAGCCATTTGAGTTATGTAGTAATGAAATACATGAAATGTACAATAAAATACAAACGCCAATATTCAGTTTTATTCGATAGTTTATTTGTTAAATATATTTAGACAATATCGTTACACTATTCATATAGAAATAACAAGCACAAAAGTACAGTTTTCTTCTAAACAACTTCTCTGTAACTAATTAATCGCGAAACAGAGGGTTATCAGTGCCAGCAATATATATTTCTCCATGGCTGGGAGCATCTATGCAATTTATTTAAAAACGTGTGTTAAAAGATATATTTCAATCCATATCACACCAGATCATCATCACAGGTTGCTAAGTTTTCTTTCTTAGAATTGCTATGTCTTTTAAAAACTTTGTGGCAGAGAACAGTATGCAAGAGGTATGTGAAGTAAATTTTGGTTTTATATGTTACAACATTTCGGGTAAACTTTTTCAGGGAGAGACTTATATAGAGATAAGTCATGCAGTATAAATACCAAAGTAACTGAACTTTGCAGACCACTGAACCATTGTGTTGACATTTTTTACAAAACATATATTGAGAAGAATCTTCTTCAATATACTAAAATAATAGGGTTTTCATTCAGATCTTATCTATTGCAAACTGTTTTTAACAATATTTGTAAACTTTTGTAAAAGAGAGCTGGTCGCAATATATACGGGAAGTACACATTTTTGTTGTTTTAGACTTTTGCGTTTTGTAAACTGTAGTCTTGGTTTTGGACATCCCCCAATAAGCTTTCGTGGGAATACCACATAAAATATACATTTATCGAAAGAACTGACTAGTTAATGTAGAATTTTGTGTGCGAGCGCTCTTTTGTTATGTAACAGGGAATTCTCTCTTAGAAAAAATATCATGTAACGTAATAACGTTAAAGTTGAGTTTTTTTTTAACTATTTAAGTTCGATCTACATCTTGAATTTGTTTTTTACCTCTGGACTTACGTGTTCTACATAAATGGCCCTGTTATATAATTTTTATCATAAAGCTGGACCCTTTCATGTTGGAGGGGTGTTGAAGTCATGAAAAAGCTTTTAAGCGCCAATAACTGTTTGGCACATGGTTTATTTTTTTCAAAGGTTTTAAAAGCTCCGCACAGTAGAAAAAAGAATTTTGCCGGAATTTTTTTCATGGGACTTTTATGGTAATAGCTAACAACAGTGCTAACGCGTTATTTAATTTTTGAATTTTTTTTGTACATGGACAGGATATTAACCGGGAGTTCTGACGGCTCCAAGAAGTGATGAAAGAAACAAGGTATTGTCATGCAACTTGGCACAACTTGTTATAACAGATTTGAGGACTATTGTAAGCAAAAAAATTAGATACCGTTATGCAGTCTAAATTAACATTATTAGCTATATATTAAGTCTGAAAAGAGGCAATTCATTACATTACAATACATTTCAGAAATTGAATTTTAATGTCTTTTAGAAATTCATCCTAATAGCTGGCTCTTCCTCCCTCCCGACTGTAGCTATGTTACACTGCTAGATATGTTCTTATGTCTGATTTGCTAGCCGGAAAATTAGCTCTTTGTTGACATTAATAGATCAGGCGTCTATATATTAAATAAAATTATTGAATTTATCGCATTGAATTTTTATGACTTAGGCCAAATGACTTGTATCCAATAAGAGAAGATGTTAAAAGCTGTATTGCTAAAAGAAAAAAAGGGACTTTTTGTAATTTGTCGGAGATTGTAGGAATGTTTTAAAGATTTTTCAAAAAAAAATCTTTTTAGTTCTAAATACAGTTCTGCTGATCTTTTAAAAGCAAATACACCTTTCCCGAATTTATATTATGTGTAAAATCGCATGCGTGAACACGACGCACGTCTTGGTAAACATATTTAGGTTCATTATAAACATGTTTTAATATGTAATTTGCTAAACAATTTATTAGCAAAAACGTCGAAAAATGTCCAGATTTTAGGAAAAACTTCTCCATGATAACACCGTCCAGTTGAAGCTTTTAAAAATCAAAAGCTTGTGTACTATTGATGTAAAAAAGTTGAAGGTCAAATCGCTACGAACAGAACTCAAACAAACTGAATTTGCCTGAATAATTTTTGATTTCTAATACTATTATCATTATAGCCAGGCAAAATCCCAAACAGATGGATTATCTTTGCGTCCACCCATTGATCTTTGATGGCCGAAATAATTTTCTAATGGATCCTGACACAATTTTTCTGTTAAAACATATGGTACACCATGTGATAGAAGGTACTTTATCAATTCGACTACAGAGTTGACAGTGATCTTTATATCTTCATGGGTCTGCCAGGAGATAAACATGTTCTTTTTTGCAGTTTGTATAAAATTTCCTTCTCTATTTTCAATGCTTTGCAACCAATGTTGAAATATGGTAGAAATTCAGTAATTAGCCAAGTTAATTGATAATCATTGGCAGATGTAAACGGGACTAAAATTGGCTTTGCTTTGTGTGCTTCTTCAGTTGTGTTACGTATGTTCATGATGACAAAAAAATTATCCATCCTTGAATAAAATACATGACCAAAGTTTTGAAAAACTTTGCTAACAGTTGAACTTAAAACTTGTGCTGCAAGCTTGACATTCATAACAGAGTAAGAAGATAATATCACATGATCGTATGTTAATTTAAGAAGATGAAGAAAGGGTTGGCTGCAAGTAACTCACGTTTTCTGACTTTTTTCTGTTCAAAATGTAGCTCGCTAACATTGAGGCTCTTCTTCTCAATTTGCTGTCTCAAGGAAGTATCAATAACTCGATCTTTTGTTATAATATGTACAAGATTTGACCTCCATTGGAAATTGTAACTATCGTCACCTCGTGGAAGTCCAAATATAGCAGTGTTAGGGGTGCATCTGGATGTTGTACATCCATAAATAGATCAGTTTGATCCAGGCATCGCGACGATCCAATACAGTTCCCGCCAGCTCTACGGTTTGTTTTGCACCGAAATTACACGGGCCCTTCAAATTATCATGGAACACGACCTTCAAATCGGAACAGCGCTTGTATCCAGTCTATTCTTTTTATGGGTTAATCATGATACTAAAGTAGACATCAGAAATGCACGTGGTGTTGGCAAATAAAGTAATAGTTGTTGTGATCAGTATATAATTATGTAGTCAAGAAAACGTTTACGTCATAGATAGCTCCGTATTGATTACTTGTTGTTTTCACAAAATGTCATTTAACAAACTAGAAAACCAATTACTTCATTACTTAATAAAGCAATACTAGCAGTTACAACTGACAACACTTAGTTAATAAAATAACTGCGAGGGATGTGGCAATTAAAATGCAAATTAATTTCTAGGAATTCATTGCATTATGATGTCACACCTGACGCAGTGTCATTCACTATTGACATTAATAAATTATGCTGCGTAGTCAAAACGATTTGTTAATTTATTTAACTAAAATCGATTACTCAAGTTGGAAAAAGATATACAGATGATTCACAATCGAAACATACATTTTTGGTAAGCAGGTGTAGGGTATTCAAGAGAAATAATATTTATTATCTGCTCTGTTTAACTTTGCCCTATATGGAGTAAATTTTTGCTACGTAATCTTATAAGGACCGTCGTAAGAAGGGCCAAAAAATGTTTGTGTTGTAGCATCATCTCAGACCCCCTCCCACAGAATAATTTTATCCCTTCTTATTAACAGACGGAAAATATACGTGTCTCGAGCAAACATCTGAGGACCGACGAATACCCGTGGGTTTTTGAAACGGTTTAAAGGCTATCCTATGTTGTAATGCTTGCTGTTTGTCTTTAGGCCAAAGATGGTGGCTGTAAGTAGCGATGAAAGAACCCTCCTGTCTGGTGAATTTCCGTGGAGTTATCTTGGGCTTATGACCAGTACTAATTAAAGTGGATAAAATCTGCCTACACTAAGTTTTAAACTTGCACACCTCGATCAGATACTCATTTAAACATAGCTTTTTGTGTATTGTCTGTCTTTCTTCGATCTCGCTCCCCCCGGAAAAGCTGGTGTGGCTCTTTCACAAAGTGTTACATTCTTTGCGTGTGACAATATGTAAATCACCAGTAACATGACAATCGCGCGGAAAAAAATTAATTAACACTAGATCCTTCATAAAATGAAAGTAATCACTCAGCTGAACAACACAAAACTTTTTAATTAATTTTTAGTCATAGTTTTCAATTACCTTTAACAACTAATTAAATAAATTATGACAAGAACATAATGGGAATTTATAAAAGGCTTTTATTAGAGAGAAAACGAAAAACTAAAATTAAATGGGATTTAAAGGTTGACCAAATTTGGGAAATATGTGGTGAAGCAGTGTGGTCATGATAAGTACAAGATTTTGTATAAAAACACGTGCAAGAGACCTTTACGTTCGTTGTTCATTTGAGAAAGAAGAATTGTGAAATACTCTCTCAATGTTTATAAATTCTTAAACGTTTTTTATTATTATATTTCTGTGTTCAGGAATTTGTGTTAGAAAATTGCTGTCTTAGGCCTAAGCATCATATTTAGGCTAAAAGCCCAAAAAGGTAAGTGGACTTCCTGCGGAAACAGAAGTTTGAAAGGTAATGCGACTGTGGCTTGTAAGTTTCCAACTAATTTTCCTTTAAGGCATGCTGTTGTTAAGGTCATGGTTGATTGCTTTATGGCTTGTTTGTGATGTGGAATGTCATTAGTCCAAGTCACGCTGACGATTAGTTAAATCGAATATAACTTGAATGTTTACGTCATAGCTAATTTAGCATGACTTCGGTAGCTAACATTGGATTATGCAAAGAACAGTTGCTTGTAATTGTGCAGTGTGACTTGGGGTTTAGATCAGTTGATATATATGATAGGTTTAATAATACTATGTAACTAATGAGCAAAGTCACACTTATATTTTAGTTTAGTCAAACTTGGTGGTTACTATTCGTTCAACTAAATTAGACTAGTTGAACAAATCCGAAAGTAACGCATTGAAGTCACACAGACCAGTTTAATTTATGGCGTAGACATCTTTTTAACTTTAAGCCACAGGGACACGAGGTAATATTTTTAGGCGATAGTAAGAAATTCAATATTGTTATGATTGTCCAACAAATTTATCATCTGTGGAGAAGGTCATATTGCATCACAACAAGAAAATAGTCAGCATTAAAACTGCCTTCTGATTGACCGAGCACACAAATGTTAACTTAAAATTGTTACTGAACGTGGTGACTCAAAGAAATTGATTAAGTAAAAAGGTATTTTTGTTACTATGGTAGCATTTCTTTGTTACTGGAAACATTGATACTGGTAAATAAAAACTAATATCGCGAGCAATTAAAAGGCAAATGCCAACACAAGTTAACCTTTTCAGGCGCTAGTAATGAGGGCAAATTTTTTACTATCGCTTGAAAAAATTGTCTCGTATCCCTATGTCTGTAACTAATCGAAACTTGTCTCAGTATGATTTCAGCTAACAACTTGTTGATGTGGCTCCTGTTCATCCTTACTTAAAATAAAAAAATTCAGGCAAAAAAAAATATAAGAAAAGTTTTGCACTATACTTATACTTTAAAAAATAATAGATATTATTATTATTAAAACTAAATTTTTAACTAAGTAAACTGCGAATTTGCTATGTCAAGACTTAAATGTCAATATTTTTTCACCGTTCATTGAAAAGTTTTGTGTCATTAAGATAAATTCTATATTTCCAGTTAATAAAAAAGAAAATCCCCGAAAATGGCTGCGAAGAAGATGATGATGGGTTTAGTTTTGTTTCAAATAGAAAGACATATTTTTGGTAAGTCACCAACGTATATCAGATTATCCGTTTTTTGTGTTAACAAAAAATATGTGGTTAAAACACTATATGGAAATGATATTAATAGTTGCTAAACTTCTATTTCGTTAGTAGCTAAACTTCTATTTCGTTATAGAGGCTATCGCGACCAATCCACATGCAGATTCGAAAACAAGGTAGCTAATTTTTTCATTTGCGCTTCATGTGAGAAATACATTTTTCTACAATCACCAGTTGATTTCTAATTTTGCATTTAATATTTAGATGCATCAGTTACAAAGAAGTCTTGCCAAATGGAGTATGCATAAATGAGCTTAAGAATTATAAAATTTTTCAATCACCTCTTCAAGCAAAAAGAAGCAATCGAAATGCACAGTGGGTCAAGGTTTTCCTGTTATTAATGGAAAATAAAACACGTGAACAAGTTTTACTTTATGGGACACGTATACTTCATGAATTTTTTTCTAGAACACGGTATATTGTGTTTCGTTTACTTTCATATTCTTTCTTTTTCTCTTATGTGCAACTGGTTCGGATTGATCAAGCACCTTTCCATGCTTTTGTTTGCTACTGTAATAAAATTATGGTCAATTTATTTACGATACCGTGATGTCTGTGATACAGGTGCAATCCAAAATATAGACGAAAAATTCAGTCAACCCTCTTTTTCCCAAGAGGTAATGTATTGTCATTTTATATTAGGTTCTTCAATTGCAGAAAGAATAGAAAATTTAAGAAAATTTTGGAAAGTTTTAAAATAAACATGAAAACGATTTCACTTCGTTGTATTGATACTGTTAGACGATCAATTTGTCATATCATGCACCCTGTATGCTTTAAATCAGAAGAAAATGGTAGAATTATATCATCGCCGCCTTGCAGAAGATTGTGTACAGAAAGTGACTGCGAGAACATTATTAAAACATGGATTTACAACATCACATTACAAATGCACAAACGTTGTCCAAATCGCATAAGAGACCCTAGAAAGCACAGAGATCGCTACACTTGTGCTCAATTTCCAGTGGCTGACATGAAACACGTTGAGAGATGTCAAAGTATTAGTAAGTATAATGGAACTTTATTTGGTTATCTTATCCAACTAATTATTTCTCGTTTCAACACCTCAAACATATTGAATAGACGAACCTCTTTTATAGTGGTAAAGATGAAGAAATTAGGGAGTTTTATTTGTTTTTGTTTTTTTCTTCCTCAGAAATAATTAAAACTTCTGTAATAAATTGTTGTGATGTGATGAACTAATATTTCGACAACATTTACTATTATCTTTTTAGTTAAGAGAAAAGAAAAACATTCAGAAATTTGTTACAATGGCGATGGCACTTCTTACAACGGCACTGTCAACATTACGTCAACTGGAAAAGCCTGTCTACCATGGAACATCAATCCATTTTTATCTTCGCCAGTATACAGTAATTTAAAAAATAATTACTGTAGAAATCCGCAAGGCTATGCAACAGCTCCTTGGTGTTATGTTAATGCTACCAATCGAGATTGGGAATTTTGTGATGTACCAAAATGCGAAGGAAGTAAAGGTATAGAAAAAGAAGAAATTGTGTTCTTCATGTTGGTAGATTTTATAATACTTTACAAATAATTACACATGCTTCTATTTAGTAAAGATCAAAAACATCAACTCAATATCGATTGCAATTAAAGTTCTTATCGTTGTTTCTGCTTTGGTGTTTACTTTTGTTTTGATATTTTCCAGTTGGAAAATATATCGCGTCTGGAGAAAGAAAAAGGATGGTAGGTATAAACAAGAAAAATAAATAAATAAAGGTCTATGTGCCCTATGCTTGAGGGCAATTTTTTCAGTACCGCACTGGATAATCGGTTATTATTGTATTTATTAAATTTCGGTTTAGTGTTCGTATAATAACATAATTAACTACTTTCGTTAACTCTTAGGGTGAAAGTTCAGTATGTCTAAAAAACCGAAATATTTTATACACAAGTTCTTAGAGTATATCATTGTAAACAAAACAAAAACAATGTTCAAAAATTACAGAAAAATATGTACAGTTGAATGTGCAATTAAAGTTTAGTTACAGCAAATATCGACGTATTTTTTTTCAATAAAAGTAGCTAAGAATGGCATTGGTTTTGACCTTTTTCTATGTTGACTGAGTAATCAATAATCTGAAGTCTGAAAGATTTCTATAGATTTTATAATACTTTACAAATAATTACACATGCTTCTATTTAGTAAAGATCAAAAACATCAACTCAATATCGATTGCAATTAAAGTTCTTATCGTTGTTTCTGCTTTGGTGTTTACTTTTGTTTTGATATTTTCCAGTTGGAAAATATATCGCGTCTGGAGAAAGAAAAAGGATGGTAGGTATAAACAAGAAAAATAAATAAATAAAGGTCTATGTGCCCTATGCTTGAGGGCAATTTTTTCAGTACCGCACTGGATAATCGGTTATTATTGTATTTATTAAATTTCGGTTTAGTGTTCGTATAATAACATAATTAACTACTTTCGTTAACTCTTAGGGTGAAAGTTCAGTATGTCTAAAAAACCGAAATATTTTATACACAAGTTCTTAGAGTATATCATTGTAAACAAAACAAAAACAATGTTCAAAAATTACAGAAAAATATGTACAGTTGAATGTGCAATTAAAGTTTAGTTACAGCAAATATCGACGTATTTTTTTTCAATAAAAGTAGCTAAGAATGGCATTGGTTTTGACCTTTTTCTATGTTGACTGAGTAATCAATAATCTGAAGTCTGAAAGTGAGGAAGGACTTCTTTATTACTTTTTTGTGTTATAAATTTGTCGGCCGGACTTTAGTACTCTTGATAAAGCGATATCCCATCATCGTTTTTTGTAGACAATAGAGCTAGCTAGATAGTTAACTAGCTGGTTTTTTGCCGCTTTATATTGGCATTTTGTCAAGAGAAAATAAGAATGTTTAAAAACCCGTATTGCTCGCTTGAAAAATCCGGATGGTAAACAATTAATCTTGATTGAATGTATTTTGTACTAGATACTGAATATATTGAGCCATACAATGTTTGTGATGTATCTGACAAAGAAAAGATGTCAAAATTATTGAGGTTGCAGACAAGAAGTGGAAGTTGAAACAAAAGAGTGGTTCATAGAATGAAAAAAAATATTTTTACTACCCTCGACCGTGGAACAGGAAAAAGGAGCTTGTATGTCTACCTGTGTATTCCCAAATCGAAAGTGGTGGTTAGGCGAAACGAGTTGTAAAAAAGTAAAAATTATCCCTTGTTTTCAACGAAAGCTTTTGTATGACAAGGAAAGAGAATACTTTAGTTTTTAAGAAAGTGTAAAATATATCGTCATAAGGAAGATCCTGGTAACAGCTTCTTTCTCGTCCATTTTATCCAATATTTTTCATATATTATCTTTTAACCCTATTCGGTCGGGGGGGGGGGGGGGGGGGCGGATTCCGCTCCCCCTGACGGTTTTTTTTTAATAACTCCTGATTCCTTTCTTATATGGCTATGATACTTACTGAGTTTCAACATTTATCTATTAGACACCTGCATGCTAAATTTTTAGGTCCCATACCTTTCAGAGGCTTTGATATTGGCCATTACTCTAAACTACCCCTAAAATCTCTATGAAATCCTTATAATGGGGAAAATATAATAACTCCTGTTAGGATTATCCTTAGAACTTGAAACTTGCAACACAACTTTGTTTCATCAAGAAGAATCATTTTGAATAACTTTGACACGTGACTATTCCGATTTCCCGATTTTGTCGGATTCTACCTGAAAATCGGAAAAAAACGGATTTTCGGGCAATTTTTGGCATTTTTTTATCCGATCCATGTAAAAACCGGAAGATATGTTAAAAAAGAATTTTATTTAGCTTTCAGAAACTTCAAACAGAATGTAAAAATTCGCTCTAGAACAAAAGTAATTATTTTTTAAGCAGATAGTGGCATTTTCAACAATTTTCAAGCTTTTGATGAAATTTATTGCCGCCATTTTGTTCCTTTTATGACGTACTATAAGTGTGCCAAGCTTGATTCAATTTGAACAATCCTATGAAAAATTATTGAGGGGGGGGGGGCGGAATCCGCCCTCCCCCGGTCATAGTATGTTCGAAAAACCCCGGACCGAATAGGGTTAACAACCTTAATCTTATGTTAAATCAGAAATTGAAAAGTTTGTTTACCCGTTTGCATTTTGGCACATGTTTTGAAACTTGATCAGCAAGTGAGTCTCTGAGCAAGTGATTCCGCCACTGATTATAAAAACTTCACAGTTTTCAACTTTATCTACATAATTAAAGCCTTTTTTCATTTCCCCCCTTACTTCTTAAGAATTGTTCATTACTTTTTCTTACTCTCGAAGAGACTAAGGGCAAGGATTTTAATATTGTTTTCTAAAAATGTTAAACCACCCTTTCTTAAAGTTCGACTAGGGTGAGCGTTAAAATAGCAACGGTTTTCTTTTTGTACTTTGAGAATGAGATTACTGTTGATTGCAATATTTTTGTACCAAACAAACATGTATATATATAAATATAAATTATTTGTTTTTTCAATAGAAATATTTTTCTTGGTCATCTTAGTTTATTAAAAGATATAAAGGAAATCTTCAGTCAAAGTACAATATTCTAGACTCATGTGAGATATGTAAGATGGCTAACTGGAAACTATTTCGAAATCTCTTGCTGCTACTTTAACCAAGTTTTCCTATTATTTGATAGCTTTGTGCATTATCTAAACAATCTTTTTACTTTACCTAGTTTGGTATAGCAGTTGTCAACTCCCTATATTAACGTTAATATAGACCGAGGTATATTCATATTATTTAGAGGGACGATAAGAGGTTACTTTAGGTAGAATGCAATAATTTCCCTATCGTGGATGATTAAAATTGAATGCTAAAAAGAAAATCCGACATTTCAGATGTAATAAAAAAAAGTAATAAAAATTTTAGCAGAAGAGGAGAAGTATAGAAAAGTATAGATAAAAAAACAAACAAAAAAACAACAACAATAAGAAAAAAGAGCGCAAAAAAGGCAAAAGGGAGTTAGTTGCTGTATAAACCCACGTACAGCCTTACCAAAATATACCGATGTCACAGTCGAGGGAAGGTACCAATTTTTTTTGTTTTCCCTACTACATATACCTTTCTACTTTTGTTTCCTTATTTATTTGGCTTGATTAGGTATATGTTTTTATAAATAATGCATTTTCAGCAGAAATAATTGCGATTAATAATCTTATTTTAATATTTACATAAGAATTGGAAATACTTTTGTTTTCATTGGATAATGAATATATCAAGCCATACTATGTTTCTGATGTGTCTGATAAAGAAAAGATATCAAAATTATTGAGGTTGCAGACAAGAATTGAATACTATTCTAAATAAATAGTAGTGACAGTACCAAGAAAAATTTGGGAATTATTTTTTTATTTTCTTAAGTTCTTGTTTACATGTTCCACGAGCCTTTGACTGAGTGAAATATGGGAGTATTAAACAAGAAAAAAATATGGCGATATTTCTAGAGAAAAAGTGCGATATTTAGTTTACCATATAAATCAAGCATAAACTATCGTATTCGGTACAATCATTAGATTTTTGTTTATAAAATATGCGAGCGTGTAATGTAATTCCTGATAAATTTGTTATTGTGAAAAATCGAATTGAACGCATGTCTCCTTTAATATGTTAAAAATCTCTCTCCGAAGTGACAGGTAAACTTAACAATATCGGCGTTGAAGAATTCCCTCATAACAATTTCTACGCAGCATTGTAAGGGACGATCTGGTTGAATGTTAAATTAAGTAATTTAAATTAAATTTAGCTTATAAGTAACAATATTTCAACAAGGAGTAATTAAACAGTGCAGCACAAAACACGTCTGAAGTTACCATTTGGCCGCTTCAATAGGGTGGAAAAGACGAATTGCAGTATTGCAACCTATTCGCTAAATCACTATTTCGATTACTAATCAAATAGATCTTTAATGCTGTTTCAGTTTGTAAAGCAAAACATGTCGCAAAATACATAGTACATATAGAGGTGTTAAACAGAAGAACCACTGTAAAAAGTCTCCAACTTTTGTTCCAAATCTTTGAGATTGAAATGCCTAAGAAACTTTTCAGATATAAAATCACCATTGTGTTTAATATAAACTCCAACAAGATGGAAAAAGACACTTTCTTCACAAAGTCCATTACATGATCCATGAATTGAAATTCTTTAGCATTTTTATATGGTATTCTTTTTTGAAATGTGTAAAACATGATGTATGCATTTGCCACAGTAATTGCCCATATTTCCACTATCATGCTGACGATGATTAAGTTTATTCTGTTTATTTTCCATCTATTGGCCATTGACAAACTTCTCTTTCTTCTCCATTTTAGCTTTTTAAAAAACCAATTAACTACACCTTGCATATATTGTCTAACAGCATGAATTAAGCTTAGTAAAAAATACTTTTGCAGATTGTCAATGTAGGTTTGATATGTACGATAGAGTAAAACACACAATACTGTTAAACTTGTCGTCAAAGTGAAAATTCTGTCTGTCTCAACAAAATCTGCATATGAGCCAATAAGAATATTGGATATAATAGTGCATACATAACCAATAAACAGAATAAACAAAGCTGTCGTGAACTTAAAGTTTTGTGAAAGATTTAAGTATATCGGGGTAATCACATAGTAGTTAATGCAACTGAATAAAAGCAGTGTTATAAACTGCACAAACAGCACCAAGTATATTTTCCATATTTTTTTCTTGCGACGATCAATTCTTGAGGCAACAATCCAAATTGTATGAAACACCATTATTGCGAAACAAACGTATAACGGGGCTTTAAACCATATATGTTTTTCCTGGAAATGTGCTATTTCCAACGACAAGTCGTAAATTATAATAACACAGCCCGCAATAACATTGTTTAACACTAAAACTCGCATCTCGCTTAAGGGAAGCTTTGTTATCAAACACAAAAAGAATGGAAGTGACAGTTGAATTATGAGGTTGTGTAAAGTTTGACAAGATGGTATTTTGAGTATTTTTTTTGCCATTGCATTGTGTCGCAGAGTTCTAAAAACATAACATCAAAGTAGGCCACACCAGTGGACACTGCTGCTACAAACACACCAATTATACTATACTATACTATACTATACTATACTATACTATACTATACTATACTATACTATACTATACTATACTATACTATACTATACTATACTATACTATACTATACTATACTATACTATACTATACTATACTATACTATACTATACTATACTATACTATACTATACTATACTATACTATACTATACTATACTATACTATACTATACTATACTATACTATACTATACTATACTATACTATACTATACTATACTATACTATACTACTACTACTTGTAAGGTTATTTTTTCTGGGTTAATTATCAGGCCAACTTTATATATTGAAAACTTTCTTAATTTTCTTGGGCCACCTGGTTAAGTTATTGTGTTAAATCGAACGAGTATTAAACGTATGTTAGGAAGTGGCGGCCAGATTAACTGACTAAATATGTCATTGCATTGAAACAACATGTGGCTTGAAACAAATCATGACTGATTTATTTACCAACGATACTTTTAGTTTTTAAAGGTACCAGTTTTCCCACACAAAATGCCATTTATTACTATTTGATTAAAATACATACTTTTCTATAGCCATCTTATAGCAGAATGCTTACATTTAGAAACTCAAGTATAATACAAAAGTTTTTAATTCCATTTTAATTTATTAATTCCATCAGATTTGTCTAACAAGAACACTCTGTATAAAATTGAAAATTGAAATTTTTTTGAACTTTTCTTTTAGGTACGAATAAATGACTTTACCCATAGTTATATATGCCTAACGACGCAACATGAATACGTTTACGGGTTTAGAATTAAAAAAAGAGATTAAAGATAATTAACTCCTATATATACGGAGGTGTGGCACCCGAGGGTCAAAATATGCTGATATCAGCAGCAAATATCTGAAAATCATAAGGCAGAACCACATTTTTTCAAAACTACCCAGAGTTCCTTGACGTAGCCGTCATTTTGGCTAGTGCTGAAACTTGTGACTGAGACGCAGTTTGAAGCTCAGGGATGGTGCCTTGAAACTAAAGACATGCAAAGAAACGCCATGAGTAGTGTAAGGGAAAGAAGAGGAATTCTTAAGTAATTTTTTTTCATTGGATTTACAAGAATTTGAGGTACCCCACAATGAGAAGTAAAGAACAGAAACACCTTTCCGATGTCTGATGATGAGGGATGGTCACATCTGGATAATATTTATTTTGCGATGTTAAGCTACTACAGGGCACATTTGTTATTAAATAATTAAGTGATGAAGTACAAGAGCTAATCATATTACTTTAATGTAGCTAGCTGCACAAAAGATTTTTCAAGACATTCTGTCATTTTGAATAAAAATAGCTAGGTAGTTATTTGGACCTCCCATAAGTTAGGTATGCAAGACATTGCATGTTTGTAAACATGTTTCCACGACAAACTGAAACCTACAATTCATAAATAAATTTCTGCATATATAAACAATTTTGTAGATTTTCAGTTTTCTTTTATGAAATAACATAATTTGGGAAAGTATAGCCAGAAGTAATATTCGCTTGAAGTGGGAAGACCTAAAGTCTTCAGGTTAAGACTTAGTAAAGCGTAAACTGTTTCACATGGAGGACACTTAGTGTAATGTGTTACAAATCCAGTGGAGCGCTTATAGCATTAAGGGTATAATATCTTTTTCATAAACCAACATTCACACGACTTATGATAAAGATAAAGCCTATTGTTACTTCTGCAAAGCAAATACAGTTGTTTAGCATTTTTCATTTTGTATAAAAAGTTCCTCCTATGAATATTCAAAAATTAATTGTGAGTGGCACCAGACTGGACGATTAGTGCAAAGTAAACGTGTTGCAGATCCAGGTGGACAAAAAAAAACTTTCTAACCAGTTTGTATTTATACGGCATAAAATTTAGATTGTGTATTTAGCACTGTGCTTTAGAAGCACATTGAAGCACACCCTTTTTCTCTGAGCTGGATAAGGTATTTGGTCCTAAACCTGGGACACATTTTATCTGTTTGAATTAGTTTTAATCCTGAGAATCACTTAGATTGTTTTCTGTACACATGGCTTGTCAAAATTGATATGCTGTAAAAAAAAGTTTATCGGCGTCTCCAAAAATGGCCAAAATTAAGAACTCAGAAACTATGATAGTATTAAAAAAATGTTTTGGGTTCATTTCATCAAACTTGTCTAAAAACATGTAATACTAAGTTTCAAGTCATCATTTCAATTTTTACTGTAATAGGACTTTTACTTACAGTTTTTGCATAGTTTTTCATACCGTTGACACCAAAATGACTACAGGGACTAATCGGTTTGAAATTAATTTATAGTATTTTAATAACAAACTTTTTCTCTTGATGTGTTTTTATTTTCCTGCAAAAGTTGTTGCATAGCTTATGTATTAACATTAGGATAAGAATGAAAAAGTTACTGTGAGACATGGGTTTTAAACCTTAAAAATTTCCAGCGAGAAATTTGAAAACTAATGAATGACAAAATCGCAAAATTTTATCTTCAAATTTTTAGTTTTTGTTAATGTAAAAGTAATCCACATGAAAAAAGTTTCTGATGCTTTTTATGAAGAAATTTTCCATATTAGCCATATGGGGTAACTTGATGAACAATGCATTTTCCTGCAAGTGTTCTCAAATATGTGTAGTATAATCTTACAAAATGTGATGTAATTTTCCTCTTAAAGTTTTGACTTTTAACCCAGCTAAAAAGCTCAGCCTTGTCCTTTCATGCTTAGTCGAGCTAGCTATAGCGAAAAAGTTTAATATTCAAACTTGACCTATTTTACTGAGTATTAAATAATAAATGCTAGTTTAATCCTAAATGTAACTATAGTAGCTAAACTACCTGTAAGAACAACATCAAACAACATCGAGGCTGTTCTCTTTTGTAAACAAACCCATTGGTATTTTTGTAATAAGTACCAAATTTTATGTGTTCATTTCTTGCGCTTATGAGTGTAACCAAAGTGCCCTGTACGTAAGTCCTAAAAGTTTATGTCATTGGCTCACTCTTTGCGAATGACACCACGTAACAAAGGAAAAGCATGCTTTGCTATTTCCCGTAACCTATACCGAGATTTGGTTGTGATATATATCAGGATTAATTGTCTTTAAATCTAATTTGTGATTCCGTGGTGTTAGTATTTACACTAGCCAAGAGACTGCCGTCAAAAAGCCGGGTTAAGCCACAAGTAATTGTTTTACCTGGTGTTGAACGCCTGGAAGAACGATTAGTAAGAAACTTAAACTGTGCCACACTAATGCACAGAACGGTGTTTCCGTTGTAAAAAAATTTTCAAAAAATAGGTTCAAAACATTACGGTATTTCCGGTGTAATATATTATTCAACAAATAACTTTCCACAACATTTACAACTTCTTGCTAGCCTGTCATAGCAAAAACAGTTGGCCAACCTTTTTTATTTTTTATAGAATGTTCCTGCTAAAAGTTCAAAAATAATTGTTACTTGGAGTTTTAGCACGATGCTGCCTTGAAACTTGCGTTTGTAGCTAAAATCTTAAAATTGGTTTGTTTCAGGCTTACACAGGCTTGGCTAGAAAAAGTGATGATATTTTCACCTAACATGTAACAACATAGATCCAAAAAAGGAATATCTTAAAAGTTGCTAAAACTGAAACTTAGTCAGTTTAATAATTATGCTAACCCTACCAAATATTTTTCTTAGCTTCCAAATACTTCGCTTTGAAGCAGCTTTCCCTCGAAAGATACGACTCGTACCTTAACCCCTAGAGCTCCGTTTAGTTGAACAAAAACTACTTCGTTAAAAGCATAACTGGAAATAAAAATTTTGAGGGGTATTCAGCATAGCTCATCAAATAATGTCAAAATAACAGTCTGAAAAAATATTTGTCATCAAACACGTAGCGCAGTCTTCATTCATTCCAATTTTACAAATATTAAGATACGCACACAACCGGTTTAGAGCTCGGGCGCGGGACCAGATGGGATTCTCCAAATTGTGATGTGGACATGCTTAAACATCTCGGATATTCTCTCGAGAGCTCTGCTACACATGCCTTCAGTCTTGAACTGATTCGGGACTTGTTTGAGCATCTCGGGTATTCTCACCACGGCTCTGCTACACATGTCCTAAGTCTTGAAATGATCCAGGAAATGCTTGAGCATCTCAGCTTTTAGTTAAACGTTTGTGCTACACATGTCCTAAGTCTTGAACTGATCTGGGACACATGCAAGCATCCAGGGTATTCCCTCAACATCTTTGCCGTAGAGTTTGCTAATTGCATTTCCAAACCAACTCATTTATAGTTACACAAACCCTCAACCGGTATAGGCTTTGAGTAGAGACTTTCCCCTCCTTACTCAACTTGACCATGATGTCATGGTATGCCGTCAGATTTGTCGGTTTTATCTTTTTGTGGGAACGAGGGGGCGCGCAGGGCACGCGTGACTTCTATCATAGGTTGGAGGGGCAAGTTAGAGTAGCATTTCTTTTTTCGTCACAATTTAGCCTAAATAGAAATTGGGTTGCACTGAGTTGGAATGAGCGTGTTGCTGAAAGTTAAAAACACATACACTTATTTACCTACAGGCACTATTTCCGCAACTGTTAAACTTCAAACCAACTCATTTATAGTTACGCAAACCCTCAACCGGTATAGGCTTTGAGTAGAGACTTTCCCCTCCTTACTCAACTTGACCATGATGTCATGGCATGCCGTCCGATTTGTCGGATATCAGCTGTCACGTTTTACTTATTTGATGTATGATACATCTGTGACGTCACACACTTTTGCATGGGTAGCTCCCGAGGTGCTTGGTAGCGCGATTTGATCGTTAAAAAACAAAAAATGTGGCCATAATCACGTATACTTTCACTGCAACCCGTTTTAGAAATGACATGTTGGTGACGTCATCAACACACTTTCAAACTTCAATATCTCTTGATCCTTTAAAAGCAAAATTAGATATCAGCTGGTTGTTGTACATGAGCTTCGTTACTCGGTTATGCAAAATTTTAGTTTAAAAAATAACATTTGTAAAAAATAAATTTCGCACAACAAATTTAACTTAGTTCTCAACTCATTATACATGTTTCTGCATATTATTTTGTGTTGTCAGAACTGTTACATGTTTGTTTTACATCTTGTCAAAGTAACATGTATGTACTTGGTCTGCAGGACAATTTCATATTGTCATCACATAATAGCACTGTGACTTGAGCTCCCAGACTACTCATAGAATGGGTTAAAAAAACTAAACAGAACTCAAGTGCACAGCAAAGGCAGCCAAATAGCCTGAAAGGGACAATTATTTCTTGAAGTCACAGCTTATTGGGGCTTACTTTCAGGAATTACTAATAAGGCTAATAACAACATTACCAGAAGTTTCGTGATGTCCTGAAGTCCTGATATCCTTAAGCAAAATCAAGCAATCGAAATGCACAGTGGTTCAAGATTTTCCTGTCATATATGGAAAATAAAACACGGCAACACGGCTGTTATGTACAGCTGATCGGGATTGACCAAGTACCTTTTAATGCTTTTGTTTGTTACTTTAATAAGATTATAGTCAACTTATTTATGATACCGTGATGTCTGTAATATATAATAGTTGTCATGTAGAATGTGGACAAAAAACCTCAGTCAATCCTCTATTTCCTAAAATTAATGTATTGTTATTTCTTACTAGATTAAGAATATTTTAAAATATTCGAAAAAAAACATCAAAATGATTTCACTTCGTTGTATTGATACTGTCAGACGAATAATTTGTTATATCATGCTGTATATTATAAATCAGGAAAAAATGGTAGAATTATATCATCGCTACCGTGCAAAAGATTGTGTACAGAAAGTGATTGCGAGAACCTTGTTAAAACATGGCTTTACAACATCACATTGCAAATGCACAAACGTTGTCCAAATCGCATAAGAGACCCTAGAAAGCATAGAGATCGCTACACTTGTGCTCAATTTCCAATCGCCGATATGAAGCACGTTGAGAGATGTCAAAATATTAGTAAGTGTAATGGAACTTTATTTGGTTATCTTATCCAACTAATTATTTCTTTCAACACCTCAAACGTATTGAATAGACGAACCTTTTATAGTGGTAAAGATGAAGAAATTAGGAAAATAATATCAGTTTTATTTATTTTATTTTTTTTCCTCGTGAGAAATAATTTAAACTTCTGAAATAAATTCTATTACTTCGTCAACATTTACTATTCTCATGGGTATATGTTTTCATAAATAATTCATTTTCAGCAGAAATAATTGCGATTAATAACCTTATTTTAATATTTACATAAGAATTGGAAATACTTTTGTTTTTATTAGATAATGAATATATCAAGCCATACTATGTTTCTGATGTGTCTGATAAAGAAAAGATATCAAAATTATTGAGGTTGCAGACAAGAATTGAATACTATTCTAAATAAATAGTAGTGAATAGTAGAGTAAATATAAAGATTATTTCTTTAAGTTCTCGTTTATATATTCCACGGGCCCTTGACTGAGTGAAATATGCGAATAGTAAAAAAAAAAAAAAATATGGCGATATTTATTGAGAAAAAGTGCGATACTTAGTTTACCATATACAATAAGCATACACTATAATATTCTGTACAATCGTTAGAAGCAGCATTGTAAGGACGAGCTAGTTGAATGCTAAATTAAAATTCATAAAACACTTTAATACTTTTTGTATTTATGAAAATCAAAATATGTTCATTTATTGTTTTTGTTTTTAAAACTTATGACCATTTTAAACCAACAACTCTACAAATCCCACACAAGCTCTTTTCATCTAATTCGGGAACCAATAAATGCTCGTATTCTGACGCTTGTAAGTAGCGGTATTTTAACAACGAGGAATTAAACTTTGCAGCACAAAATTGTTTTGAACTAACCATATTGGCGCTTCAATAGGGTGGAAAAGATGAATTACAGTATTTCAAGCTATTCGCTAAATCACTATTTCCAATGTTGATCAAATAGATCTTTAATGCAGCTTCAGTTTGTAAAGCAAAAGATTTCGAAAAATAAATTGTACATATAGAGGTGTTAAACAGAAGAACCACTGTAAAAAGACTCCAACTTTTGTTCCAAATCCTTGAAATTGAAATGCCGAAGAAACTTTTCAGATATAAAATCACCATTGTGTTTAATATAAACTCCAACAAGATGGAAAAAGACACTTTCTTCACAAAGTCCATTACATGATCCATGAATTGAAATTCTTTAGCATTTTTATATGGTATTCTTTTTTGAAATGTGTAAAACATGATGTATGCATTTGCCACAGTAATTGCCCATATTTCCACTATCATACTGACGATGATTAAATTTATTCTGTTTATTTTCCATCTATTGGCCATTGACAAACTTCTCTTTCTTGTCCATTTTAGCTTTTTAAAAAACCAATTAACTACACCTTGCATATGTGGCGAAAGTATTCGTTCTAAGAAACTTACAACAGCATGAATTAGGCTTAGTAAAAAATACTTTTGCAAGTTGTCAATGTAGGTTTGATATGTACGGTAAAGTAAAACACACAATACAGATAAACTTGTCGTCAAAGTGAAAATTCTGTCTGTCTCAACAAAATCTGCATGTGAGCCAATAAGAATATTGCATATAATAGTGCATACATAACCAATAAGCGGAATAAACAAAGCTGTCGTGAACTTAAAGTTTGGTGAAAGATTTAAGTATATCGGGGTAATCACATAGAAGTTAATGCACGCGAATATAATCAGTGTTATATACTGCACAAAAAGCACTACGCATATTTTCAATATCACTTTCTTGGGACGATTAGGTTTCGAAGCAACAATCCAAGTTGAATGCAACAACATTATCACAAAACAAACATATGCTGGAACTTCAAACCAACCATGTCTTTTCTGGAAATGTGCGATGTACAATGATAAGTTGTAAATTGTAATAACACAACAAGCAATGATATTGTTTAAGATTAAAATTTTCATCTCGCTTAAGGGAAGCTTTGTTATCAAATACAAAGAGAATGGAAGTGAAAGTTGAAATATAAAATCTTTTATACAGACGCTATATAATCTGACAAGTTTGAAGTCTGGGTATATCTCTTGCCATTGAATTGTGTCGCAGAGGTCTAGAAACATAACGCCAAAATAGGCGACACCCGTGGATAATGCTGCTACAAACACACCAACTACAGTGATGTAAAAGTTTGCTAAACAAATTTTCATCCAGTCCTGGACTGTGGAAACCATGTTTCTAAATTATTGGAACATTTAAGTTAATTTTTGCATAACGTGTAATTAGAACTTTCTATATGTGTGTTTATATAACTTCCGTTGTAAGTAAGTTTCCATTACACTTACTTCACCAAATGAGGACTACTACATATGCCTACATAAATTAAAGTGAAGGTAGACAGAGAGTAACCAGGCTGTATGGTTATAAGTAGTGGTAAATATGTACTCATAAAGAAGATGAACATGATCAATTGAGATTGCTATAAAAATTGAAAATACACGAATCTTAAAATCTCATACAACGGATATAACAAGCTTGTCCCACCCCTTCCTTAGGTCAGAAAGCAGGTTCCAAGTATTTGTAGAGTATAAGGAGGCTAATAAAGACAGGGCAATAAATGACTCTTAAATTTGAGTCAAGTCGAAAATTAAGAAAGGCTTTAAGCGTTATGATAATGCCACCCAAACAGCAATGTCCTGTTTCAGATTGTATAGAAAGTTTAACTTCTTTGTAACAACAAATTCAAAGATGCTGAACGTGATTTTAAAAACATCACAATTCCAAAATCTTAAAGAACATATCATTCGGAATACCTACAAAGTTATGAAACGAATCATTTCCCAACCAAAATAATTAAATATCTTTTTCTTTGTTTGCTTTCCACACCACAACATTTGGTGGTATGGATGAACAAACAGAAAAGAAGCATAGTTAACTTGCTTATGTATATTGACCGTCCTGTCTGCATACCAATGTAGGTGAAATCTAGTAGAAGCGTATCGAAAGCGTTTGTTTATAAATAATGAACTAAGATGATCTGAAGCAGCTGACAGCTATCTTAAATACTGCTCAACAAAAGCAGCTAACTTAGTTTCTTACGATTCAATACCCTTAAAGTGCCAATTATGTTGCCTTGGTTTATAATAATATGTTTTCTTTCAACTCAATAACCTACTATTATTTCACTTATAATAACGTAACCTGAATCTTAGTTTCTAGTATTAAGCCTTTTCAATACCGCCTTTTCATGATCAGCCGTGGTGGTGAAAAAACAAAACATTGCAAGAAAACGAGGTTAGTTAAGATAAAGTTCAGAACACTAAGTTGTTTAATTGCTGTTCTGGCCCTAGTTATCAAGAAATGGTGGTTTTACAATTTTCAACTGCCATATGCGAAGAATTGTAGTGAATAAAAATATATGGAAGGTATTATAGTGGTATTAGCAGTGCCATATTAGAAGAATCGCAGTGGATAAAAGAATATAAAGGGTATTAGTAGTGGTAGTGTGGCAGAAATTATAATTTTTTTGATGTTAAGTGTATTTATGGGACATTTTAAACAGTAATTATATGGATATATATAACTTCGAATAAAAAATAACACAGTGTATAGCATGCCGTTACAAAATTAATTGTTTTTAGTACACTTTTGCAAAACTAGGTATAAAAATGTTTTTAAAATGGTAAATTGTCTTTCGCTAGTCGCGAATTTATAAAGGAAATAAGCCAGAGCACAGATTTTGGTCAGTTACCCAATGCAATAGGCCAAACATTTCTTAAAATATTTCTTGCTATAAGCTCTATCGATCTGATGCTAGATTCCTAGCACATGCAGTAAGTGATGCGAGGATATTCTATCCTTGTGACATACCACAAGGGCGTATATCCTCCTTGCGATGAACTCGCACCGACAAGATGTCACTTGCTGGTAAAACAGCACAACACATTTTTAACGTTAAATTTGTTTACTTTTCTATTGCTGGACATAAAATTTCTGACCGTTAAATCTCCACCATTGTATTTCGCACAAGTTACGTTACATATGTCGTGATTGCATAACCTGGCCATATAGTGGCTAAAAATGCTCAAGAATACCAGGGTATTTTTTGCCGTTTCTGTCATAAAAAAGGATAAAAGTCCCTGGAAAGCGGGGAGCTTTGAGTTTAGTCGTTAATAATTTTTTTTACGATAGATAGATAGATAGATAGATAGATAGATAGATAGATAAATAGATAGATAGATAGATAGATAGATAGATAGATAGATAGATAGATAGATAGATAGATAGATAGATAGATAGATAGATAGATAGATAGATAGATAGATAGATAGATAGATAGATAGATAGATAGATAGATAGATAGATAGATAGATAGATAGATAGAAAGATAGATAGATAGATAGATAGATAGATAGATAGATAGATAGATAGATAGATAGATAGATAGATAGATAGATAGATAGATAGATAGATAGATAGATAGATAGATAGATAGATAGATAGATAGATAGATAGATAGATAGATAGATAGATAGATAGATAGATAGATAGATAGATAGATAGATAGATAGATAGATAGATAGATAGATAGATAGATAGATAGATAGATAGATAGATAGATAGATAGATAGATAGAAAGATAGATAGATAGATAGATAGATAGATAGATAGATAGATAGATAGATAGATAGATAGATAGATAGATAGATAGATAGATAGATAGATAGATAGATAGATAGATAGATAGATAGATAGATAGATAGATAGATAGATAGATAGATAGATAGATAGATAGATAGATAGATAGATAGATAGATAGATAGATAGATAGATAGATAGATAGATAGATAGATAGATAGATAGATAGATAGATAGATAGATAGATAGATAGATAGATAGATAGATAGATAGATAGATAGATAGATAGATAGATAGATAGATAGATAGATAGATAGATAGATAGATAGATAGATAGATAGATAGATAGATAGATAGATAGATAGATAGATAGATAGATAGATAGATAGATAGATAGATAGATAGATAGATAGATAGATAGATAGATAGATAGATAGATAGATAGATAGATAGATAGATAGATAGATAGATAGATAGATAGATAGATAGATAGATAGATAGATAGATAGATAGATAGATAGATAGATAGATAGATAGATAGATAGATAGAGACAGCCCAGAGCCTGGACGCCTAAAACTTATCCAGGCTAAAGCTTAAATCCTCGTTTTGACAGATTTATTCAGAGAACGAATTTGCAATGAGTTTTAAGCCAATAAGAATCCTAACAGGACAACAAATTGTTTTATTATCCAAAGAACAATACTTTATTCTAAAGTTTATATGCTATCAAAAGTTAAAGCTCGTGCAGTGTAGCAAAATGAAGATCGTCTTATAATGCGCCATTTTTGATGTTATTAACGTTTTCCTTTAATAATTACGTCATTTCCTTCTATATAATTTCGCAAACACGTTGACTAAAGCTATGTTCAGCAAAACTAATTAATTATTCACGAATTCTAATTTAAAGAGGAAATGTTTAGGCTGAATATTTTTGGTAAAGAAAAATTTATTATAGCTATAAAATTGTGACAAGTATGTCACGATTTTACATCTTTTTCAGATTATTTCTAATGGCGGAATCTATAGGCCGCAGGGCTTCTTGTTTTAATTTACATTACATCTTGTTTTAATTTACATTATTACTACTTGCCAAAGAAATATAGAGTTTTTTTTCGAGAGTAAATATGTGTTTATTCTTTATGCTTATGTTATTTATTTTATGGAGAGGTAGGATGTTATCAGTTTCGTGACGGTTGTAGTATAGTACATATTTAGTTTATTTAGTTTTGCTTATATTAAGTAAAGGTTTATTTGCTTTAGTAAAACTATCTTTTATGTGCGCAAGTTCTTAGTTAGTCGTCTTAAAGAGATATCTTTGATGTTACTATGGGGATAAAAAATATTATCATCGTAAGCAAATACAATAAATTCTGTTAAAATTTATTGTATTTTAGATAAATTGTGTAAATCTTTTATGTGAATAAAAAACAAGAATGGATTCTTTTCACATGTATATTATATCTGTCTGTCTGTCTGTCTGTCTGTCTGTCTGTCTGTCTGTCTGTCTGTCTGTCTGTCTGTCTGTCTGTCTGTCTGTCTGTCTGTCTGTCTGTCTGTCTGTCTGTCTGTCTGTCTGTCTGTCTGTCTGTCTGTCTGTCTGTCTGTCTGTCTGTCTGTCTGTCTGTCTGTCTGTCTGTCTGTCTGTCTGTCTGTCTGTCTGTCTGTCTGTCTGTCTGTCTGTCTGTCTGTCTGTCTGTCTGTCTGTCTGTCTGTCTGTCTGTCTGTCTGTCTGTCTGTCTGTCTGTCTGTCTGTCTGTCTGTCTGTCTGTCTGTCTGTCTGTTTGTCTGTTTGTCTGTCTGTCTGTCTGTCTGTCTGTCTGTCACGCAAAATGGTAGCTTAGCTGCGCAAGTAGCGAGACGCACGCAATGCGGTACAAAAAGGACGGGCAAACCCGTAGATTTTTCCACGGGCTAACGACTACTGACATATCTAATCACTATATTGTAAATTAGATTCATAACTTTTTAGCTAGTACATCAATAGAAACATTTAGGTACAAAAGCACCACTGTTTTGATCTTCTACAAGACTGTAAATTTTCTGCATTACATCAGGGATGGTTTAAAGGCAATAAAATCCAAATAGACCCTCAGGTTTTAACATCTTTGATACATTTTGAAATGTTTTCCATTTTTTTCATTTTTCATCCAATGAATAGCAGAAGTCGAAGATGCCACATCAAACTTCGGATAATCAGTTGACATGTCTCCATCATTGACACATATAAACTCAAAATTCGGAATATCAGTGTAAGTTTTTGTTAGAAAGATTAATCCTGTCTTGATCGGAGTCAATGCTAAGAACGTATCCATCTTTTCCCACAAAATCAGCTAAAAGTTTAGTCCACATCTAATATCAAAACAACGGAAACCAAGTTTTATTGTTTAACGTTAATGCCACTATTAAAAATATTTCATTCTGCAGAAGGTGGTTGCAGTTTCTGTTTTCTGTAGCGTTATGTGCATCCATTTTGTTACTGCTAACCAGTGGTTGTGAAGAAATCGTACATGCAAATCAAATTCTATCTTGGTACATCTATAGTGGTTACAGTACGGCTTTTCCTTCATGTGTGTGTAATCTGTTATAAGTTTGTTGTTGTTTTAAAATGCGCACGCTTCTGCTGTGCACTGTGACTCTTTTCTGTGATCGATCGTGCTACTTCGAATGATCAGTCATAATTTATTATTAAAACTGATGTAATTCCATTGTAAATTGATTCTAAACAATGCATGTCAATGTTTACAAATTAGATGGTTTGTTTAAAGTTTATTTATCATCTTTTTTTGTTATTAACGTAAAAGAAGTAAATCGAAACAACGATGATTTATTTTCTCTCCTTCCTATTGCGTATTGTATTAAGTTTAGTAGCTAAACGGTAGAGCATCCCTAAAATTTTAACTTATCGGAAGAACTTTACACTGGCGTTGCCAAGGAACATACTTAATTATTTCCCATCGACTGTCTTTATTTGAGTTATTTCACAAAAATGCCATGGACAAACGAAATAACAAATGTGATAGCAACTCTCTTAAATAATAGCTGTATTTTGTTTGTTCAAAAGGGTTGCCCAGCAGGTCTATTTCGGAAGAACCCAGCAGAACCCGACTTTTAAGGACTTTGTTATGGTTGGACGCAGCTTAATTTTGGATTCACTGCAGAACCCGAAAAAAAACTTTCAAACATTTGTGAGCTTTTGACTTTTTTTCCTCTAATTACTTTGTATTTATAGGAATATTTATTTTCTCTTGTTTTAATTTTAAAATTTTGGATACAAACGTAGATTTCAAGGCAGCATCCTGCTCAAGTAAGCTAGCTATCTTTAGCTACCTGTATTTATTCCTATATTATAACGTTTGGTAAATTACTGTACATTTTTATATTGGGGTTGTTGACAAAATAATTCTTATGTTAAATGAAGTTATGGTAATAGACCTTTCATTATTGCGACGAAAACTCATTCCGCAAAATAAAAAAACCTTACGTCTGAGAAACTTTTAGGAGGGCCCGGAGATATAATTCATTTTCGAATCCATAACTAATCCACCTTCATTGTAATTAAATAATATTATCATGGTATGAACAAACGAGTTCATTCTAGGCTACGTTTCGACAGCTACAGCTGTCATCGACAGTCGATAATCTAAATCGTCTTTGGCGATTTAAAAAAATGCAAACAGAAAGGAAATTTTTAGAAAAAGGAATGTAACAAAAAGCGAACTTTTTGAAAAAGGAAAAGTTAATCAGTTTATTGACATGATAATATCTATATTATATATTGGTCAATAACTTTTGAATATCGTTACTTATTACTCCATGTACGGTTTAGCCGCAGTTTTAACGGTAAAAATCGTAAATAGTGCTCTTAAAAAATTTCCCAAACTTTTTTTACTTCCTTAGGGGAAAAAGTCTAGAAATTAATTATTAATTGTGTACTTGGGTAAGTTAATATTGTTAATTTTTTATTTTATGTATAGAATTTATACTGTAGCTAACAAATATAACTTTTTTCCAAACCCGAAATGTTTAATAAAGTTTAAAATTTTGATCATTTGGGGGACGATTTAAATGTTGCATTGTTAAAAAAGAGAGCGTACCAAGGGAATGAACCACGTGATGATATGATAAAAGTTCAGAGGATTTAAGTTATCTTATTGCAAAAAAAATAGATGTACAAACTATATCAATAAAATGAAAAAATTGTTTGGGAAGAATCATTTCTTAGTAATTTCTTCAATTTTACAGGCTATGATAGCTATATGTTGTCACACTGTGGTTTTCATTAAAAGTGTTGGTTAGAGTTTAATACTTTTTGTAGGTAGCTACTTTTATAATTATGTTATTGTGGGTTTTGTGGCCGCCATTATATTTTTATGTGAATTATGTTTATAGTAATTTGACGCGTCGATATATCAAACAGTTCTAAAACAGCAGAAAACAGAGAAGCCGCGATCAAATTTAAATACTGACATAGGACAAATTTTAAAGAAACGAAGGTGAAACATTTTGAGAGAAAATGACGTCATCGAAAAATGCTGTCGATTATAGAAATTACAATCACATCGTCCAGAAAGAATTATTCACAAAATTGATCACCGAACTGGACATAAAACCTGGGTTCAGATGTCTTGACATTGGCTGTGGACCTGGTAATTTTACTAAACTTTTAGTTGATTGTGTGGGACAAGATGGATATGTTCTTGGTATTGATCCTGATGAAGACAGAATAAATCTTGCGAAAATAACATACACTGATTTTCCTAACTTAGAATTTTTGTGTGTAAAAGCTCAAGACATGCCAACTGATCTACAAAAGTTTGATGTTGTCTTTTCAAGCTGTGTAATGCATTTCTTAACAAACGTAGAGAAATGGAGAACATTTGAGAATGTTTTTAAGACACTTACATCTCAGGGTACCTTTAGTTTCGGTTGCCCATTAGAAATACCTGCCGCTATAAAAGAGGTTTATCGTCACGTAGAAGACCAAAATATCGTACCTTTTTTCGTGAATTCAGAACAACCAACGGTTAAAATATACGAACAAAAGTTAACAGAAGTTGGCTTCAAGGTTATGAAAATAAATGTTGTAGAGAACACGTTTGTTTTTCAAACTTTGGATCAATATTTAGTGTGGCTGAGCGCATCGGTGAAATCGGAAATTGACATTATTGAGTTGTGTCGCAAACATGAAAATCATTTGAATTTGGAAAGAAACAAAAATGGAGAATACTTGTTAAAGAACCATTACGTTTTTGTTTATGCGCAAAAAGCTTAACGAACGAAATGATTGTTGTAAACACAAATTACCCGTGTGTTATTTGACAGAAAAGTCATACCGTGGACTTCTTTCATGAGACTATTATACCATTTTTTAAACTTCTTTGATACTTGTGTAATTTTCCTCCTTAATACTAATAAATTTCTTAATCTTTTTAAAGCCAGATCTTCTATGAATGCTTAAAATAAAAGGTGGGAGGGGCGTTAGTTATGTTTGCTCATATCAATATTCAACGACTCATACATATAATTACATTGTATAATGTATGATGCATGAGTGACATATATGATGTGTGAAAGAAATATAATATATAGGATATATGACATATAGTATATATGGCGGCTTATACTAGATCACATATATCAACAGGTTATAATGATATATATCCTTATAGTGATTGCTTTTAAAATATGGTCAACAAAATAATGATTCAAGGTTAACGAAATTGTCGAGCCATCCAAACGAGTCTGGTGTGTACTGGCTTTCCTTCCAAAGTTAGTTACGTCAGAACACTCACATATCTAGTCAGAAATCCCGACGCCTAAACTTTTTGACATCGATATCTGAGAAATAAACTTAAAGATAAATACAAATATCCCTTTGTAAATGTTGATTATAAATGTCGGGATAAAATCGTGAGTCTTTAGAAAAAAGAGAGTTAGGCCTGCCAAAAGCACACACTATGCTTATATTTTTGAAGTCTTCATTTTTCTGCCGCATTTTTTTCATAAACAAATTTTGAGATGCACAGGATAACTTTATTTGCACCCTTTTGGTTGGTCACTGCCTTTTCTACAAAATATGTTTTTTGGAGCATTCAAACCTTAATAAAAATGCAATAACTTGAGCACAAAAAATTTTTTTGATTTGAATGTTCTTAGGGGTTGTTTTTAAAACTATTGAAATAAAATTGGTATAAAAATTTTGACTAAATAATATAGATTAGGTATAATTTTTTTCATCGAGCTAATGCAATCAAAGGCTGTGCACACGATTAAAAAAATCAGAACAACTGGATATACTTTAGGCCAAACGTTGGTCAAACTCACCGTACATATTTTAATACAGCATAATATACCACTGTAACACAATTCTTTGTGAATTTTACTTTTATTCTTGCATAATTGTAGTGCGGAAAAGCATGAAATCTATATAATAATACGCCAGTTCTGTCTGTCTGTGACTTTTGCAAAGTGGATAAAATTTCTTTGATAAAGTGTATAAAACATCGTCTATAAATTTGTTCTGTAAATTACCAAACTTTGACGTTAAAGCAATATTGACGTCAAAGGAAATATATTAATATTAGTGAAGCCATTGCATTGCACTTTTAAATTTAAGGCTTAATAACTTGGAAACGGGTGGAAATAACCGACGTCATCTCCTGCGTGGGTAACTAGGGACCACCTAGGACCAATTTGGGTAAGTTTCCCAAACCTGGGTCCCCAAATCCGTTTCGGAATGGGTGGGTTGATGACGTCATCAAAAAACCTTTAAACCCTAATATCTCTGCAACCGTTTGTCAAAAGTACATAATCCTATACATTTTCTTGATCAGCGTTTCAAGATCTATACGATAGAGGCAACAGGTATACAAATTTCTAAAAAAAAATTATCGGTTTTGACGGGGCCATTGCTGACGTCAGCAAAATCTTTAAATTCTTATATCTCATTAACATCAAAATTTTTATCCTGCTTTAGTGGATTTTTCCACGGGCTTTATCGACTAGTCTATATAATAATACGCCAGTTCCGTGTGTTTGTCTGTCACTTTTGCAAAGTGGATTACATTCTTCAAAATTTTCACAATATTTTAAACCCATATATATAATTGTGATAGGGTAATCTTGTCTTGTTTCGTTTAATTCTGTTGGTATTGGTAATAGAATTTGTTCATAACTTTTTACACCATAGTTGTTTGGAAGTCGTTTTTTTACACTTAGAAACACATTTCTACGATTTGGTGAGGCTTTTACAATTTTGCAGTTCTGTAGAGATAAGTCTTTTATAATTTTGGAAATCATTTTATCTCCCGCAGTTGCGGTTAATGCAAGCATAGGGCGATCTTGAAAGATGGTGTTTAAGACAACCAAATCTTGAAAGCTTTTTCTAAATTCCAGTCCCCTGAAACGATATAAAAACATAATATATATATATACCTAAATATGTAAATTATAGTATATACATAGTAACAAAAAGAGTATATATATACATTTATATTTTTAGCTGATAGTTTTTGTACATTTTGTAGCTAGCTATATATAAAATTTACTTACCACAATTCCACACAATGTGCCTCGTCTACTACACATGCAACAACATTATCCTGATAAATTTTTGATTTTAGTAAATTTCTTCCTGTGTGTGACAAAAATGCTTCTGGATGTCCAAATAAAAAATCAATATCTCCATTTTTTATTTCATGTGAAACTTTGAAATTTGGTTCGACAGGATCTTCCGTATTCAAATGTGCAAAAAGATCTTCTGTACATTCTTCCCTTTCATAAGTAAGTGTAGCAACTTCTACACCTCTTTGGCTCAAAATTTTTTGTTGATCCTCAATGATAGCGTTGAGAGGGCTAACAACAATCACTATGTTTCTTTTCTTCTGTAAAGGCATTACAAAAGGAAGTAACCGGTACAAAATGGATTTCCCATATCCAGTAGGCAAAACCGCATCGTTTCCATTAATTAGTTGTTCAAAGCAAATGATTTGTTTGGGCTTTAACACAAAATTTGGGTCAAAACCTTTCTCTAGAGCAAGTCGAAGTTTGGAAAAAAGTTGTATTATATTTTGCATCTTGTTAGCCAGCTAACTAAATTTTTACTCGCCATATGCTTGTTTTTATGCTCAGTTACCTTCCTATATTCCTTCCGTAAAATCTGGACAAGCAAGACAAACGGCTCTTTCAAAAATACCCACTATAGGTGGGTATTTTGACCGGCCAGTCCCAGAGCTACTTCTTTCGCGCCAGCCACATATCAGAAAGAGAAAAAGAAGCCCTGGGAACGAGATTGGAAAGTTAATTAAGATTAGTGAAGCCATTACAATGCACTTAAAATTTTGAGGCCAAATAACTTGAAAACGAGGTGGTGACGTCAATGTTTTTTCACCGCGTGGGTAACTAGGGACAACCTGGGACCAATTTGGGTAAGTTTTCCAAACCTGGGTCCCCGAATCCGTTTCGGAATGGACGGTTTGATGACGTCATCAAAAAACCTTTAAACCTTGATATCTCTGCAACCGTTTGTCAAAGATACATGATCATATACATTTTCTTGATCAGCATTTCAAGATATATACGATGAAGGCGACAGGTATACAAATTTTTAAAAAAATATATTTATTTTGTATTTGCACCGCTGACGTCAGCAAAAAAACTAAAACAACCTATTTTTCCATTGTCCTTCTGCCTAAGTCGACTACTCCACGGGATTTATCGACTAGTATATATTAATGGCTTAATTTTATTAACAAACTGGTGAAATTTTTAGTACGTAGCTAGCTGATAAACTTTGCTGTGTTTTTAGAAAGCAACAAGCAACTTATATATATTTTTTTGTTGTTCATTCTCCGACCTAGGTAATATTGGATTTGTCTTTTGTTCTACGGCTTCAGCCGGTAGAACTTTAATATGGGCTTCTTTTGTTGTGGCCGTTTTTACTATCGAGACTAGTGAGGCACGGAAGGGTACCAGTCTAGTGTAGCGGTACGTAAATTATTAGTTTTTGAGTGTTGATAACAGAACTAACCTGTTGAACGGTACAAAGATCTATTAGTTTTACAAATAAATCATTTTGAATTATTATTTTATGTTCAGTTGGTCTCACCAGTTTTACCAAGCTACAACGGTCGTTTGTTATTTTTTTTTGATCTGAAATTTTATGAAGCTAGATTTGTGTTTGCTTTTAAAGAGATTCAACAGTCTAAAATTCTAAAAAAAGAAATAAATCAAAAATATTTGTTTTTATTGATTTTTACGCTTCATTTAGGTTTCATAAAAGCAGTGTTTACAAAGTTGAACTTATTTTTTCAATTTCATATTATAATTTCGTCTTTTGCTGTGTCAGTTTAACTTTTATTGGACTTTCTGATTCTAAAAATTTTTTGGGGATTTTCTTTGTACATTTCCGGGGGTAAGCCATTTGAGAACAGGGGGTAAAATATTAAAAGTAAATATTTTTTGTTATTTCCTTTTATGCTAAATCATTAGTCAAAAATTATTCAGTTGGTAAACATTTGAAAGTAATCACACGCATAAGATGAAATGAGGACCAGATATGTAATTTACGGACCAGAATATATAATTTACGGACCAAAATTGATATTTTACCTTTGTCTGTGATGACGTCACTACAGGTGGTAATGACGTCATAAGACTCAAATTAAAGTCAATCTTATTCCTATTGTGATTAATTCTTTATTTTGGGAAATATACTTACTTTTAAAAAAAAGAAGAAATTGATGTTTTGAATTGGAAAAAAAAAATTTTTATTGTGGTCAAATTTCATTTTTTCCTAACATATATCTAAGAATTAGATTTTATCTAAGATTATATCTAAGAATTAGATTTTTTTTCATAGTTATAATTTTTTTTTATATATTTTACATACTTGTCTACTTTCAAAAAGTAACAAAACTCTAAACTACGACATTTTTCATTAATACCTAAAAAACCCAGCTACCCTTTGTCTTTAATGACGTCAGAACAGGTGGCAATGACCTCATTACATCCAAATTAAAAGTCAATCATATTCCTATTGTGTTGAATTAGATTGAAACTGATGGAAAGGAGGACGAAATGCCTGTCGATTTTAACCAGGATGAAAGCGTCACTGAGGATGGAAACGTATTTGATTTATTCAACAATTTTGATATTAGGCAACACAACTTTGTATTTTATTTAAAAAATTAAAGAAGTTTTCCGTTATATTATTAATGGCTTATTATTCCTTGCATTTTTAAAAATCTTGTTTCAAACTTTCGGTTTAGCCATGTTTCTTAACTGTTTCTTAATTTTGAACTAATCTCACCCTCATGTTTCTTATATAGATGTTTCTTATATAAAAAAATTGTAAATTCAGACCTTAGACGCTCCACTGCCTCGATTATTATTAATATTTCTACTATAGCTTCTTTAATTTCTATACGAACTGTTATCAATGAGGGTCCTGCGAAGGGAGTCCCAGTGCATTTAAAGCTCTCATTTAAGCTACGGACGGCGTGCAAGCACAACAACCGCTCAACTAGACAACCGTCTAACAAATCAATCCTATTCTCATGCTGAAAAGCAGAAATGATGGATTCACACTTTTATAGTCTCTGGCAGTCGGGGTTTGAACCCAAGACCTTCCGCACTGGAGGCGAACGCTCTACCACAAAGCCACCAATACATTGTATGGTCTTCCCAAAATAAATAAATAGGGAATCCAAATGCGCGCAATTGTTTCATGCACAGGATCTCCTTTGAATGGTCTGTCAAAATATTCAGCTGCCATTCTTAGCAAGCACACAAAGAGTGATCACTGTAAAAACTCGAAAATTTTTTTAGCATTTCTCAGAAACATACGGATTGCAGACGATCAGTGTTT
Organism: Hydractinia symbiolongicarpus; assembly: GCF_029227915.1. Taxonomy (NCBI): domain Eukaryota; kingdom Metazoa; phylum Cnidaria; class Hydrozoa; order Anthoathecata; family Hydractiniidae; genus Hydractinia; species Hydractinia symbiolongicarpus. The sequence goes on from NC_079877.1 coordinate 28,071,123, forward strand.
GTTTTATATTGCTTCACTGTACACAGATGTACCAACAAATCCATCGGGGAATTACTGTTAAATGAGGATGAGGATAAGAACAAAACATGCATCCCTATTTACATACTACTTTCCTTGGCTGAAGTTGTGCTTAAAAAAACATGGTATTTATTTACCGGTGTGGTTATGAGTGGCCCAACTTCCCCTGTAATAAGAACACAACTAATAGAAACGGTGATGGAAAGGATGCAGACGACTAAACAGTAGCGACAGTGTGTCTGCCATATATACTATAAGTAACATACTTTGTCGGGTATTAAAAGGTCATAAATTTGAGCTATTCTTTCAATTCAAAAGCACGCTATGTAGTATACTTTCTCATCCGAAAGACACAAACATGTCTAGATAATCAATGTAATATTGTTTATGGAATCCCGTGATTGTGACGCTGTTTATGCCGGTAAAATGGAACGAATGTTTAAACAAAATTTGCAGGAGCATATAAAAGCCGTACGCAACGCTGATGCAGACAAAAAAGGATTATAGAGTGGAATCTCTTTAAAGCGCACATGGGCTAAAGCGGACACCTCTTTAAAACGAACACTACTTCTTGGAACGGACTGATTTCAGGTGAAACTCTCACAAGAAAATTTCTATAAGACGGACAGTTATAAGGCGGACAATTTATAAAACGAACACTTTTTTCGCACCAAATGACATTCCCTTATAAAAAACTCTTTGTTAAGTGGACACATGAAAAAGAAAAAACACTTGTTAAATTTCTTACAATTTTTTATTTTTTTTATTTTTTTATTTATAATCTCTAAAATCTTTTTAATTTTCCTCCCGCCCAATCAACACCTTTATCGACGCAAAAAAACTCGTATAGAACTGGAATTTCCAGCTCATAACTAGCCCCTCTGTTTATACGTTTCCCTGTGACTCGAAATGTTATTTTGCAATTGTGAATGTTTGTAAATCGGTGGAAATTTTGCTGAGATTTTTAGGGACATGTCCAACTGTACATCCCGTAAAGTAATCGCGATTACAAATTCGTCGTGCACTTTGTTTTCTTTGCAATGCGTAACTTTTTACTAGAGACTGTATATTTGTACGAAAATCGATCAACAGAGACGTATAGGAGAACTACGTGAACTATTTTAATTTAATAAATCATACCAAGCTAACGAGAAACATAAAAATCTCGTTAAAGCTACTGAAATTACGTCTCGAATTTGGAAGAGCGTCATTTTATTACACTGGTGTTTTATTTATAACAAACCTCCTGTAAGTAGCCGAAATCAAACATATTCTAATATGTATAGAGTCCTAATTAGAAGTCATTTCAATTGTTTCTAGTTTTTTTTGTTGTTTATCTAACATTAAGACATACACTTTTGTTCTTTCTGCGTCTGTGTTGTATCACCTCAGGAACCTTTTAACTCATATCTTTTGTGGTATTTTTTATTTTACCTTCAGTTATGTTTTTTTTCTTTTTCTCCTTTTAATCTTTCTATTGTGATTTACAAGTACTTTTTCTTCTAAAAAATCATTTTTTTATTTTTGACAAATTTGTGCATGCATATACTTGTATATAATCAACCTCGTCCTCAGGCCCATTTTTCTCTTTCTGACAATCTTGGACGGCCTCTCGGATATCAAAAAAGTGAAAAATTGCCCTGAGAACGAGGTTGATATATAATCTGAATTGGCAATTTTGTATAAATTTTGGATAAACAAATGAAATACAAAATAAAAATAAAATCGTGAATCAATGAAAAGTTTTCATCTCTAATATCCGGTTCCCATGTGACACATATTTATAGCAGTTTTTTAAAACTGAAATCTACATACCCTGTATAAATATTATAATAAATAAAAAAAATAGAAATTTAGGCATGGTATCCTCGAACAAATGAATTACTGGCAAATCGTTGTTCTTTTATAAGAATCAGAGGAATTTCCTGCTCAGGATTTCTCAGTAAATTGTTACCAGCTTTGTGCCCTCCATTTTAATTCGATGGTAAAATTTGATGTTACGTTCTCGGCAAAATTTTGCTCTGAAAGTGATTTTTGGATACAATCTCTATAAAGCGGACACCGTTATAGGACGGACACCTTTTTGCACCAAAAGTGTCCACTTTAGAGAGATTTCACTGTATTATATACCGAGAAAATAAAAAGACCAGTCTGGTTGGACTGCAAGAAAGATGAAAGAAACCATGGATAGCGAATATTTAGAAATAGTGCAAAATTAGAATTTTAAAATTTCTATTGTTTTTTCCAGGTTAGTCAAAAAAGTTAATTAGTATAATTGCTGTGATCTCATTGGTTAATTCCCATCCTCCAATTATCTCCTTATAAATAGCCAAAAATGATTTAGGTCATTGCCCGTTGATGACACTTTGATGACGAGACAAAAAAAAATCTTAATAAAATATTTATTCAATAAACTTGCTTTATATTGATGTGTACATTTTTAGCATAAAGTACACATTAAAACAAATATGGGGGATCAGATTTCGTCTTACAGCAAAAAATTTACTGCGGTTATCAGATGATCAAAACATCGCGTCTTTGGTCTTTGTTAAAAGATTAATTAAAACATGGATGTGTCAGTAAATAATGCTGGCGAATATCTTAAATACAACGACCTAGTGCATGTGTCAGTAAATAATGCTGGCGAATATCTTAAATACAACGACCTAGTCCAGAAAGAAGTATTCACTAAATTAATATCGCAGTTAGACGTGAAACCAGGTTTCAGGTGTCTTGATGTTGGTTGTGGAACTGGAAATTTTACGAAATTTTTTGTAGATCTTGTAGGGAAGGATGGATATGTTCTTGGCATTGATCCTGACCAAGACAGAATTGAACTTGCTAGAAAAACATATTCTGGTGTTAAAAATTTAGAATTTATTTGTGTCAGTGGTGCTTTGTTTTGCACTGGATGACGAATGAGGAGAAATGGAAAACATTTCAAAATGTTTTTAGCTTACTTAAAACCAGTGGCAAGTTTTGTTTTCGTTCTTTGTTAACTCAGCCGAAGGTGACAAAAGATGTATACAGTCTAGTGGAAGATAAAACAAAAGTGGCTTATAATGAATATGGAATATCCCATCTTGGACGAGTATAAACAAAAGTTGGTTCAATGTATGTTTGAAGTAGCAGATATAAGCAGCACTGAACACATTTCTGTTTTTCAAACACACGATCAGCTTTTAGCATGCATGAACTCACAATTAAAATGTGAAATCGACATTTTTAAACTGTATGATAAACACAAAGAAGATATTCAATTTGAAAGAAATCAAAATGGCGAATACTTGGCAAAGTTTAATATGATCGATGCTCTTGCGGAAAAGCCCAAATAACAATTACAAGAGTGAGGACCGTACTAGAAACAGATAAAGATATAACTTAATTGTAAAATACAGGTCGTGCCCCCAGGAACTTACGCATGTTTTTAAATTCTACCACATAACGCACAGAAAATAGAATTAATCTTTTTTATGTATTCAAAGTTACGTTAGATACAGGGCCGTTACCATCTTGACTCTTTTGCAATTCTTTGTCACAGCAAATTGTAAAATAAGAAATTTTGACTAAAGAAAAGTGTGGAAGCGCTTTACTTTTGTTAATCACATAACAGAATTTTTATTCATTTCCAGTAATTAGTAATTTTCTGTTCATTTGTATTCTTTTTTTTTTGTATTAATTTACTTGTAGGTTATCCTTAAAATATACCTTAAACAGTTTACACCCTTCGTACTATCTATTGACTCCCTAAGGGTGCTTATATTTTTGCGTAAACACCTGTTAACTCCTTACGATTTTCAAAATTTTTTAACATCAATGCCAGTTAGATCCGTTAACAAGGTCGGATGGAGGTATAAGCAAGATAAGCGCGCGCCAACTTTTAAAAACGTAGAGAAAAAGCCCACGCGGGTCTCGTGTGTAGTTTTCCTTGTATTATTTAGGAAGTCTGGTAAGGAAGTTGTGTTTTTGCTTATTGCGCTTATTCAGTTTCCTAAACAAATTAGATAAATACTTTTTTGAGTAAACGAAACGAAAAGCAATTTTGCTTTCTCGCTTATTAAAGAATAAGCAGGTAAGCGTCTTAAAGTTGATATACTTGCTTTTTTGCATGGAGAATGCGGAGATAAAAAACTACTTTGCTATCGCGTATAACCAAATAAGCAAAAATGGCAAGGTAGACAGAATTTCTCTACCTTAACAAAATTAATGCAAACATAAGTCCACTTTGTTTGTGTTTATAAGCAATCAACAATCGATGGACGGTATGTAATAAAATATAAGGTACCCCCAAAATAAAAGGTACCCCTTGGGTTTCCATGTATTACTTTTATTACAAGCTATTTCTCCGTAGATTCATTTCTACGGTGACCGATCACAAAAGGACAGCTTCTGGGCGGAACGCTCACCGCGCCTTGCGCAAGACTGGTTAAGCTTACCTGATTTAATTTCGCAAAAGATTTGGATATTATCGACGTCAAATAATGTTATGGCGTTTTCATGGATTTATTCGCCTATAACCATAGGGGGGGTCCTGATATTATAGCCATTTACACCTAAAATATGTGGTCCTCCTTATGGCGTTTCCTCATAACTAAGCGCCCATAACCAAACACATAGATAAGGGATCATGTAAACATTATCTACTTGAATTAAATAAAGAAAAGTTGACTAAGATAAAACATAGAACTAAGTTGGTTTGGTTTAAAAATGAGTCAAATATCTTACTCTAATAAAACTAATGATCACTGTTAGTGTTTGACTTGTTGATACCTTATAAGGGAAGACATTTTTGTGAAAATTAATCTCGGTGATGAGAAGACGATGAGGAAGACTAATCAAGATGTTGTAGGTGAGAAGAGTATACGTAATGATGAAGGTGTTTTGGCTTGCACAGAGGAGGAGAAAAGGGTAGCTTGGAAGAATTATTATCAGAGGTTGCTTAACACTGAGTTTGATTGGGACGAGGATAATTTGACTGATGATGATGTTGTAGAAGGGCCAGCTATGCAGATCAAGACAGAATGGGTAGTGAAGGCTATTAGGAAATTGAAGATTGGCAAGGCTGCAGGAGTATCAGGTATTGTTACAGAGATGGTAAAAACATCTGGATATATTGGAGTTGAGCTTATTACAAGTCCTGCTAACCAGATTATAAAGGATGGTGCTATTCTGAGTGAGTGGCAGTCAAGTGTAATAGTGAATTGTTTCAAGGGCAAGGGTGATTCTTTAGAAAGAGGTAACTATAGAGGTTTGAAGTTGGTTGATCAAGTAATGAAAGTTATTGAAAGAGTGATTGATAAGTTAAGTAGAGAAAGAATTGATATAGATAGGATACAATTCGGTTTTGTTCCAAGGCGTGGCACTACAGATGCAATATTTTTACTCAGACAGCGTCAGGAAAAGTATTCAGGAAAGAGAAAAAATCTCTATCTTGCCTTTGTAGATTTAGAGAAAGCTTTTGATAGAGTGCCACGTAAAGTTAATTGGTGGGCTATGAGAAAATTAGGTGTGGATGAGTGGCTAGTTACGATGGTACAGTCTATGTACAGCAATGCTAGAAGTCGTGTCAGGATTAACGATTCACTTAGTGATAAATTTAGTGTAAATGGTGGTGTACATCAGGGTTCTGTACTTGGTCCTTTAATGTTTGTTCTAGTGTTAGAAGCGCTGTCGATGGAGTTCAGAACAGGTTGTCCATGGGAGTTATTGTATGCAGATGATTTGGTTCTCATAGCAGAGTCGATGGAAGAATTAGTTGAAAAGTTTGAGAAGTGGAAGAAAGGACTTGAAGAGGAAGGGCTAAGGGTGAACACAGCAAAGTCTAAAGTCATTGCCGCCAAGTGTGACCTTGTAGGTGGACAGTGGCCTTGAGTTTGCAAGAAAGGGTTGGTAGTAACTCAATTTTTTGCCAGACTTGCAAGCATTGGGTACATAAGAAGTGCAGTAGTATTGGTGGAAGGTTAACACCTGACATTTAGTTTGTATGCAAGCGTTGCAAAGGTGAGATTATAGAATTATATATAATGAAGTATTTCCAGCTTTAATGATGTACAACAGTGGCTCGTTAGAAATAATTGAGAACTTCTGTTATTTAGGTGATATGTTGGGCAGCGAATGGGGTTTAGGAAGAAGTGTTACTTGCAGGATAGGTTCTGCTTGGAAAAAGTTTAGAGAGTTACTTCCTTTATTGACTAGCAGAGTCTTGTCAATTGAGGTAAAACGTAGGTTGTATGAAGCCTGTGTAAGAAGTGATATGTTGTACGGTAGTGAGACATGGGCAGTGAAGCAGGAAGATCTCGACCATTTAGAAAGGAATGATATGAGAATGGTTAGGTGGATGTGTAACGCCAGTCTGAGAGACAGAAAGAGTTCAAATGAGCTAAGAAGCAGGCTAAGTATCCGTAGAATTAAAGATGTTATCCAGATAAGAAGATTGAATTGGCTGGGGCACTTGGAAAGAATGGAGGAGAATAATTGGGTAAGAAAGTGTAGAGACGTGATAGTTCCTGGGGCAAAGCCCAGAGGTAGACCGAGAAAGAATTGGCAGGGGGTTATAAGAACAGACTTGATACAGAGGAAGTTGAGTTTAGATCTAACACAGTCTAGATCAGGTTGGAAGAGGGTCATTAATATACCCCGTCCAACCCATGCTAGCGTGGAAAACGGACGTTAAGCCGAGAATGATGAAAAAAAAATGATGATGAGAAGGTGAAAACGGACAAATTTCCCAGAATTTAACTTTGTGTTTTTTAATTTTCAGACAAATATGGAAAATATTACAAAATATATATATATCATTTTCAATACTTCGTAATTTTTTTTCAAATTTAAAACTAAAATGTAACATTAACTAATTAACATATTAAATTTTATCCCCCAATTAAATTATGTTCTTCATTATCTTTGAGCAAATCAAAAATTAATTTTTGTACTACCTAGCTGATAACTACTGAAAAATAGAGGAAAAAAATCGAATTTCAAGAAATTTAATTTTGTGGTTGACCAATTTGGACGTAAATCAATTTCCCAGAAAGAGTCAAGAACCGGAAATTAAATCCCGCAAAAATTTCTTCTGCGAAAAAGGTATATAATTTAGTTGGACACAGCAGAAAAATAAATTCTAAAAATTCGACTTACACAGTAGAAGTTTAAGTAACAGCTTAAAATATTGTATAGTTTTAAAGACATTCACTTCTAAACCAATGTTTTTTTAACCGGTCTTATTCTCGGTTTGCAGATAGATGGAGTATTTTATCTTTTAATTCTCCGCTTGTTGGTGAAATATTCCATTACCCCTGAATTAAATAATTACCCACAATCTATTTCTTTGGGTTGCCATATGCATCATAAATGTCACTCATAACTAGTACAACCATTGAAGCACTAGTTGAACTAACAATCTTGGCTGCATGAAACCTTGATGAAAGATCCTGAACAACTACAACATGTTTAGATGAAAAGACAGGACCAAAAAGATCAACAGTCACATCTTCCCAGTATTTTGAAGGAAAAGCTTGTGGAAAAATTTGTTCTGCTGTCTTTTTAGTTGAACATGCTAAACAATATAGGAATTTCTGTAAAACCATACGTAATAACTAAAAGTTAACCACCAGTCTCCACAGAACCACCACAGAACTGGTAGCAAAACACTAGTCTCCGCAGAACGACCACAGAATCAGCAGTAAACCACCACTCTCCACAGAACCACCACAAAACTAGCAGTACTATCACAGAAAACTGTATATAACTGTTAGGGAATCTTTTTAATAGAAGGTCTGTTGGAGTGACTATAATTTCTGGAAGTATTGGAGCTGTTTTGTTAATTTTTTTCTGGCCGTCTTGCATAATTTTGCTGAGTTCAGAAAGTATTTTGTCCTTTTTTGTTTCTTTTGCAATAAGCTTGTAGACAAATTAAACACAAGTCTAATTTGCCTATAACCAGTGTGTAGTTTAGTGTGCATTTATCTTGTCTTGTTGTTCTTTAGAAATTTGTATAAATAGATTTCAGGAAATGAAATCCGAAAACGTACATCTTCATGTTTCACATTTTGATTCGATCCATTTAAATGGAGCATTTTCGTGCAGCATTAAATATAGTACAGAGTGATTTAATATCAATTACCACTGTGATAAGATCGGATAAGATCACAGAATGGATGATTTTTTGGGGATGTGTTAGGCATAATGCACCCTTATGCAAAGAAAGCTGACCATGTTCTCCTTGCATGTATAGTGATGAAATAGAAATTAAGGATTTAACTTCTGTTGGATCAGATTATACACCATCTGCCCAATAGATGATGCCCTAGAAAGTAATTTATTTCTTTGCAAATTGGCACTTTCTTGGATAAGTATCAATATCCTGCATTTGAAATTGTTGCCATCACTTCTTCCAGAACTGTTACATGTTAGAAACCAAAAACATTTTACCTTGTCACTCTTTAGAATAGCTAACAATGTGTGAGAAAAGGTACTAGCTATTTTGTTAATTCCGTTCAGTGGTAATTCTTTTTTACTCTGTGTGGAGCTTCCACAAATATCCAAGTTATTTGTACACTGTCAGGCTACCATTATGGAAATAATTTAAAAACATGGAGTTCCTGACAAATAACTAAAGAGCTGAAGTTCTAAAAACCATCAGCGGAAACCTACGGGGTACCTTTTATTTTGGGGGTACCTAATATTTTATTACAGAATACACTCAAAAATATTCTTAAGTGTCCATGTGGTGGTTCATTTGTTATTTTATACATAATAGCAAGGATACACTAGTAGGTGGATTTCAATAAAATATTGAGCCAGCATGATGAATGGAAACAAGAGTTGTATGAAGGAAGGAAATTCCATCAATTTTCAAACCAAGTCATTGTGGTGTTCTTCGCCAAGATGACTGGGCATACGTTATACATAATTTCTTGTTATGCCCATCAGTGTCAGTGGATATGGTAACTGTCTTTACAGATCTATTTCTGTGTTGCTGGTTGGTGATGAAACGCTAGCTTCAATTTTGAGAATTTTGACCTCTTTGGAAATCTATCAAAATGCAACATATTACGCTGAACATCCAATGCTCCAACAATCTCCTAACAATATTTTTGTGCAATGTTTATCGGATGTTGGTTGTGACGTGTACACAAAGACGAAGTCAAGAGAACAGGCCATAATTGAGAAAGCAAAACATGTTTCAAAATCCTTCATTTGGTCATCATAAACGTGCGTTTTATCAATTTGTGATGTTATTGAGGTATGATGAGTTTTTCATGGAATATGCACATTTGATTTTTTTATTTATTTAATGTCTAAACTCCTGTGATCAAATGGTATGATATTTATGATACAATTTCGTAAAAGGTTCAGGTTCGATTCCTGACAGGAGTAAACTATATGTGATGCAGGCAGTACCTTTAAAATTTGTGTCATTCTATATATTTTTTAATTTTGTAGGATCCAATCACCACCTATCAAAGCTTATGATATAAACAAATGGGCAATTTATTCAACACAATTGTTGAGCCCAGGAGAGGTGTTGCTGGTATTTCTGTGAAATTATTTTGATTTAACTAGAAGGTTAAGTTTAAAAAATTCCTGCGATTGTTTGTGAGTGATATTCCAGCCCATAGTAACATATGCCCAGTTGAATATGTGGGGGATATTTTGGAAAAGGTGCTCTACCAACAGATATTACCTCTTTACTTAAAACTACAAATATGTACACATTTCCATCAATTCATGAAGTTCTGAGAATTTTGGCTACAATTCCTGTAACCTCATGCACTTGTAAGAGGAGTATCGTTCAGCGCGTAAGGACTCAGATGCGAAACACGATGTCGGAGGAAAGGTTAAGCAGCCTAGGAGTTATCATGTTTAACAGGTCAATCACTCTGATGAAGTGTTTGCTAAAAAGAATAAGAGATAAAGGCTTTTTTAAATATATATACTTGGTGATTGATTTATACTGATTGCGTTTATTGGTTTACTTATACATAGTTTACATGTTTTATATATTTTAGCTGTATATTTTTTATGTATATTGTTACAAAGTGTACTTTTTAACGCCTGAACAAGTGATAAATTTTGTTTCTATTAGGTCCGCCCATTTGGCGTATTTTAACGCCCATTCTGGGCGGTAATTCCCCTCCAAATTTTTTTTTGCTTAGTTACGTAAAAATCCTGGATCCGACCCTGGTTAACTATATTTTTTTACGCAGTTGATTGAAGTGCTTGTGAGCGTACTTCATATTCCGTTATGCTATTTGAAAATAGCTCATCATATCACTTCCATTGGGTTATCTTTGTTGTAAAAATAGTGGTGTTTATTTGAAGCGTTACTTTTAAGGTTGGAGATTTGCCTCAATCCACGACATCTTATTTCATAGTTGAAAAAACAATATTATGCGAAACACATGAAAAATTTAAAAGAAAACGTACAATGAAACGAATCTTGATAGATCGTTACAGCAGATTTAACCTTCACCAAGAATTACATTAGCCAATCCTCAATCTATATATGCATATCTAATTCGTATGTCGTAAATTGAGTGAAGCGCACAGCATTATGGTATGTTCTATTTCGCAAAATATAACTTTCCTGCACATTTACCCGAAATGAAAACACAGTTTACAACCTGTTGTTACCCCGGTATAGCAAAAACAACTGGCAAGTTTTTTTATGTTCCCGGTTAAAGTTCAGAAATAAATGTTCCTCCGACTAGGCGCTTATTACAGGTAAACAATGTCGCGCATCCATATAGGTATAATGCCCCTTTTTAAGAAGAAAATTATTGAAACTTTGGTTAAATAGAAACACGTGAAACAATCCGTTTTAACATTGAGCTGAGCGCTTAATACAGGTATACCATGTCGCATATCTGTATAGACATAAAAACTATATCCTAACTTCAGTTTAAATAAAAACACAGTGTGAAGCTAAAACAAACACTCAGCAATTCTATTTTGTGAAAAAGTTTTTGTAAAATTTAAAAGTAAAAACTGTTTTATTTTTAAAAACCTATTTTTTAGAATCTATGTTTTTAGAACCTGTTTTACCCTGCTAAAACAGGCAACGAGAAATCTGCGAACTGGGTGTTTTGTCGTCGAAAATGCCATTACACTGGCACCCTATATTCTTATTAATAACCTCCATCCAGGTAAACTTGATTACTTCGTGTTAACAGGCGGAGAAAGGACGCACATATATTGATGCCTCGTGGGGTTGTCTGAGGACTAGCGACTAGTAGTATAAGGTTCACGTGAAAACCAAATCACGAAAGTACGCGATCATGCGAAAAACAGACAATTTGAAAGTGCAGTGAAATTTTCTGTCGTAAAAACGCCTTCTCCGTTTACGTTGGAAAAAAACAACAAAAATTCTTGATATTTCTATTGTTAAAAAGTAGTATTCATTCCTATTCTAAAGGTTTGTGTTCATTATTTTTTTTTTATTTTTACTATTATTCTGAACAATATTCTCCCTGCATTGCAACAATTTTCTTAAAAAACACTGACCTCAAAACTTTTAGATCCGAAAGAAAAACTAAAATTTTATTACTAATAGAAAAATTTATTTATTGTACACTTTATATTTACAGTCTTAATTTTAACATATAACAATAAATTGTTTTTAATCACAAAATAAATGGTCTATTTATCATTCTATGACCATTTTTGGAGGATCCTCCGAAGACCATTCTGCAAAAACGTAAAATCATTACTAACATATCCTACCACAAGCTTTCTAATAAATTTATAAAAATGCATTGCATGATGAAAGTAAGGAACTTTAACTTCAAGAGAAACCTTTTTTGCCTGCACTGATTTAGTTTGTTAATTTTTCTACACTTGACACCTCAAGTACTTCTTTACAAAGCTGAATTTCGTCGCCTGTTCTCAACTTCGTACGTAACTCGCTGCAAGTGTTCCAAAGTTGCTTTTTCTACAGTAAAAATAACAATAAAAGTCATCACTTTTGTTTTAAAAATTGTGATTAAACCCCTAAACAACAAACGAAGTTTCGATCAAAAAAAAGTGTCGAACAATAGTGACGATAAAAACAGAAAGAATGACGCTAACTTACTTCTTTGTCGAACATAAAATGCACAACTGATCGCAAGAATGAAGAACAAGAGAGTTCCAACTGATAGACCTATAACAAGTGGTCTATAATCCTTAAAGTCTGGAACATCTAAAAACAACCACTATAGATTTGATAAATAGATAGAACATTTTCATGGAAAAAATTTTTAAGAACAAAAAGGCTGGAATGGGCTGAAAATAGAAACAAAAAACAACAATGGAAAAATTTTCCTTTTTTTTCTGAAAAGAAAGCAAGAACGGAAAAATTCATTTTTCGATGGAGAATTATTTGCACTTTGTGGAACTTGTACTTGGATTAGTTAAATCACACACATATTTGTAATGTAAGTAAAATTAATACGAAATTCTAGACTTCTAACAACAAAATAGGTGCAATTATATTCTGAAAACTTTAAGTTGAGGTTAAATTTCATGGTTCTTACAAAAAATGAAGAAATACGGTCTATCTAGATTTTTAGATACCATACAAGTCATTAAAATTTTCTTTTTATTTCTTATTATTATTCTCTATCATTAAAGTAAGTGAGCTTTTTTCCACGTTAGCCCGGCGGTTGCCATGACGCGGAAATAAATAAAAAAAGTAACAGTTCTTAATAAAACACACCTAAGCACTGAAAACCAATCAAACTTTCATCAAAATGTCCGCTAGAAAATTCCACCTCGCAAGTGTATGTGAAAAAATTTCCAATACAGCAATCAAAATGAATAGACAAATGAGCTGAGGTCTTATTGATAAGCTTATACGATGCACTGCTTAAACAAGCATCCCTTTTGGAATTTAATATCAACTTTGTATCATTTGGGCTTTTTGCACTGATCAATGGGGAGATAAGCGCAGACGTATAAACATCTAACGTTACAAGTGTCTCGTTAGCGCCAAACTCGATATACCATTTCAAATCAATATTGCGACTTGTGATGGATTCAACTGCATTATTTTCCGCTATTATTCTCCCAGAAAGACCTATAAAATATAGAAATAAGAATGAATCTTGTTAATAATCGAATTAGGTGTAGTATTTAAGGTATATATATATAGGTATGGCATCGTTTTAGCAAGCACCTATTTATTGTTCAATTTCTGCACGCTTTGCAAGGGGTAATTGTTTGATTGTAAGTCCTATCCGTCCAGCATTTCTTGCAACTCTCGATAAAACACAAACCCTCATCTTAATCTTCAAAAAACATTTTTTTCAACAAATAACTTTATACTTTTATTTTTCAACATACTTGCGTTAAATTTCAAAATGTCCTTAACAATCTTTACCTTTAATAAATTCACTTTTAATGTTTTGAAATGTACTGCCCAACGCAGATGGTATCAGCGTTATTATGTATTATATTGTCGCTTCTAAAAAAGGCCTTTGTGAGAAGGTTTATTATAATAAAAAAAAATCCCCGATCGCAGGCAACATTTCAGTTTATTTACAGCTTTGGCGCACACATTTTTATTGTTTATGTCAGCATAAAGAACAGCAATAACAATTTCAATAACGTCATATTTTTTGTTTAATTATCTTTTTGAAAGCTGTAAAGGCTACCGAAGGTTCATCTTAAATGCCAAATTTGGTCTTGGTAGACTTTTCTAAGAAACGTCTCATGACGTTTCTTCGTTTGCGTTTGTTATATTCCCTTCAACCTGGAAATTGTTAAATTAGAACTATTTTTATTGATTGTCAAAAGCTTAAATTTGTTAATATGGTTTTTTCTGTATTCCTAAACTCACTGTAATTGCCAAGAATAACAAATCTAAAGGTTTTATGTAATCGAGGACAGAAAACAATAACAAATAAAGCAACAAAGGCATCAAAAACTATAATAAAAACAACATCAACAACTATAATAAAAACAACATCAACAATTATAATAAAAACAAAATCAACGACTATAATAAAAACAAAATCAACGACTATAATAAAAACAACATCAACAAGTATAATAAAAACAGCATCAACACCTATAATAAAAACAACATCAACAACTATAATAAAAACAACATCAACAACTATAATAAAAACAACATCAACAAGTATAATAAAAACAAAATCAACGACTATAATAAAAACAACATCAACAAGTATAATAAAAACAACATCAACACCTATAATAAAAACAACATCAACACCTATAATAAAAACAACATCAACAACTATAATAAAAACAACATCAACAACTATAATAAAAACAACATCAACAACTATAATAAAAACAACATCAACAACTATAATAAAAACAACATCAACAACTATAATAAAAACAACATCAACAACTATAATAAATAACAGCTATAATAAAAGCAATAGCTCAACAGTGATAAAAATACAATAGAACATAAACCACTTACACAAGTTAATAGGGAAAAAAAGCAGAAGCAACAACAACAGCGGTGTCACATCATTCATAACGTATAAACATCTTAGTAGGATTTGCGCTGATGTCATTCTTTAAAACAAGTTACCGTAATGTTTCCTCAAACATTCAATTTAATTGCATCAGCAATTAATATGTACAATTACAGTTATTAATTCATAAATTGCATCACAAACCAGAAACGCTTATTAGTAAATTCGACATAATCGCATGTAAAACTGATCAAATGTCTTTTTTGAGTTTCCATGTAATAGTAGAATTTCTTCTTTTCTTACATAAATAAACTTGAATTTAGTTGCATTTCCCTGTACGCTCGTTTTTTTTATGTTAAAGGCTTGATAAATGATGGATAATATAAAATGTACTACAAAAGAAAAAGAAACATTCGAAAGAGAATAGACAAGTTTGGTCATTTTATTTTGAACAGATATTAAGGCAGTTAAGTGATGAAGAAAATAAACTTTGAAGACGTTTTGTCAATCAATTACTTTCTCAAAATAGGGCTTAAAATTTTATAATCTTTGAAACTCAAATTTCGCGTGTGAATGTTGGCTTACATTTTTGAATTTAACAAAAATATTGCACATTAAAATATCCGGACAAAACTATTAATTCTGTAAAAATGCATAGACCAAAGCTAAACAATAATACAACCAATGAAGGATGCTGAAGGTTTGGATGAAAAGGAAAGAAAAGGCTAAGGAAACTCCTACTTCAAATATTTTGAATGAAAGTTTATTATTTGTAGAATAAGTCGAAATGTTTCTTGCGTGCTTTCCCATTTCTACCCCATATATTTATAGCCTGCTAAATCTTTCCTTCATTCTAAACAAAGTTAAAGAGCTTACGTGCAAGTGGGACATTCTGATAATTGGTCGATGGGACAGTATTATGAAAATTGTTCCTGCATAAATTCAGTATCAAGATGTCTTAACTTGGAAAACGTATTAAACATCAAAAACCAATCAAATAAAATGTTTGTGCGCCATCATTTATTATTTAAAAACTAGAATAACCACATTACCAAGTTTGATGCAAAGGCCTTCACTTGTTACTTCGAACAGCTTTTAACCACCTCTCGGTTAGTTTCATTTTACCGCACGTACTGGTGTCCTATATATATCAACTGCAGTTAAAATTAAATTTTAACAGCAGTTGATATATACAGGGGTAGAAATGGGAAAACACGCAAGAAACATTTCGAAAATATATGAAGTTGAGAGTATGAAATTTATTCGTACAAGATTCTCATTTTGCGAGCACGAAGAATAGATCTATGTTTACATTTTTGATTTCATTCTTTTAAATTAATTTTTGATAAAAACAAGTTAAATTCAGAAAAATGAATTACGTAAAAGTTATTATATTTACGTTTACGTTATTGTGAATGAATAGTTTTGATAAAAAAAGTAGATAAAAACAATAGCGTAATTCTATCTATATTCCAAATATAAGAATAAAACATAACATAAGATTATTACATTAACATTGCATTCAATATTTTCTACTCATAACTTATCCATACAAAATAAACACGAAACTAAAAAGTAGGCGAAATAATACAAAACAAAAGTAGTCATAGCCAGTAGCAAAAAGATTGGGTAGAGATTATAGTGGAAGGTTGTGAGTATATTTGCCAATCGAGATATCTCAGAGATTATAACAGTGTGAATGGACGTTTTTTATTTAGAGTTAATAATAGGATTGATATCTTAGTCGGTGGATTACTTGAGAAAAACTTTCTATGCATGCCTTTCGTACCTCAAATGGAAGTGTATAATGCGCTAGGATGCCCTTCGTAGGACCCTTATTAACATAAAAAAATGAAGAAGGCATCTTTTATAAATAATCATATTAAGAATAATCTATGTAAAGATCCCCCGTCCTGTATTAGAGATAATCCTACGATATCCATTTTGTCAGTAATTAATTTTTTTTATAATAACAATATAGAAACAAGAAAGAGGGAAATGAAAATTGCTCCACCCTGCGTACTATTGGTAATATATTCGAAAGAATGTCCTTGAAACTTTCAGTACGTGATATTTAATCATTTCGGAATGGAAAGACAAAAAAACACTGTGAAATTTCAAGCAGGTGCTTTGTTATGGTCATATTTATATATCATATTTTTCAAATTTCTTGATAATACGTGCTTTAATTCATTAAAAATCCATGGTTGTGGGTTTAATTGGTACAAATAGTACAATTAGCCTACCCCGCCTCTAGGGCGTTAATATTTTCCTGATATAACACCATTCACGTCCAACGATTTTTTTTATTATTCTTTCATTTTGTACAGCTGTTTTAAAATTGGCGCCCTGCGAAATTTTTTTTTTTGGTTAATAGCTGCAAAAAAGGAATCTTTCCAACCAAATAATGAACCCAATAAACGCTATATCGCATCAAATAGGCTTATCAACTGTGTTCTAATATTTGTTGAATTGCCGCCACAATAAGTTGCCGGGTTAAATAGTTAGAATATCATTCAAAATTTTAAAATATTTAATTTTGACATTTTCAAACAGACTTCGTCAAAAATATAGGTAAAACAACAGAACATTGAAAACTAGAATTTTAATAAACATTGCTGATAATACTTATTTGGTTTTTAATTGTCGTGGGATAGAAATCATTCGTATCCAGCTATATCACTTCATACCCAAGAAAAAAGAAGTTATGGCGATAGGTAATTTTTGCTAAAATTTTGCTACACACCAAAATAGAATAAAAAACAAATTGTTTTCTAACAAACCTTCTCATAGGCGGAAGCAAACATAAACAATTCTCATGCTAGATTATTAAACAACCAGAGAAACGATTTTAGCATAGCTTACGTCCATATAGCCAGTTGATTATAATAAGTTGAGTATAGCTGATATATCGTGTATTTTGGTGTTAGTGTAAAGAAAAGTCACAATAAGTTATTTAGTGGACATTCTGTAAAGACGAAAACTGAGCTTAGGTATATGTGGAACATGTAAAGCAGTCTCGAAATATAGAACGAAACTCTTGGGTGGGACATATGGAGACTACCTTAATAGGGCTAAAAATCGTGTATTAGGTAATACTACTTAAAACATTAGACGAATCAGTCAAGTAAAGAAAGCTTAAAATATTTTACGTAAAAAAACAAGAATTATGTAAAACACCTGCGATGAAATAAGAACATTAAAACGAATATAAACAGATTTTCTGCTTCACAAAGAGATAAAGACTCCTTAAAACGTTATTTAGGAAGAAGATGAGCGCAGGACTGATAGAAGCCTGTTTTTGTGTTTTCTTTATTACATCATAAATTTTAAACTATATAAAATGGCTAAAAAATAAAACTGGCCATGAAAGGAGTCGTCGGTAAAAAAAAAGAATCGGCAAAAGTGTTTTGTCAGCAAAAATGTAAGAAAAGCAAAAAAGGGATTTTAGAGTATTTTAACAGGGACTTATTCATTACGGTATACGTGATATAGTAGAATTTTTAATTTTAACAGACTCTCCTTCTTATTATTATGTGAAGAATATGATTAATTGTTACCTTTTTACAACTAGCAATTATTAAAATTGTTAAAGATATCTTTTGGCTACTTTTAAAATAGACATTGTATTTCATGAGAGCGAGAGAGTTGTAGAAAATAGATAGACTTTTTTGAATGCCTGTATCTTTTAAATGGCTTACACAGCATATCATCACTACGTTTATGCAGCATGATGGCCCATGTAAGGTTTCTGGAAAGTATACACATTATTCTTTTCACACATGTTTCAAACATCCTTTGAGCTTAACTTCCATGTTAGTTATGAGTTAAATAAATATTCTTACAATAGGTGTCGTGACAGTTTGATTCAGTATTTGAACTGTTGATGTTTTGGGTTTGATTAGAGTATCTGTGAAATTTAAGTACCCATTGTTATTTATTAATTTTTCTTTTTAGTAGCTCCTATTTTTCTATCCAAAAAAACTATTCTCTTGTTACAATAAGCTCATCTATATTACTTATTTAACTTTGTGAATAAAGTTTTTTCAAATTTTCATTTTCATGGCGATTCTTAGAACAGGTTGTGTGACGTAGCTGTGATTTATGTTTTAAAATGTTATGTCTACTATCGTACCAATCTATCCTAAAATAGGTTAAATATATATAAGTGGGAAGGGGCACTGATTCTGAGGTCAAAAAATAATATATATAATATATATAATATATATAATATATATAATATATATAATATATATAATATATATAATATATATAATATATATAATATATATAATATATATAATATATATAATATATATAATATATATAATATATATAATATATATAATATATATAATATATATAATATATATAATATATATAATATATATAATATATATAATAATGAACGACAGCGATGTAGCACGATGTAGCAAAACCACCTTGATGACTGGTCTAGTTTGCAGAAAAACATTTGGCCTAAAATGATATTGACGTGACGCATATTCCACATTTTAAAAATTATTTTCAGTATGAATTTTTGTTAACTATGCCAAATCTTGTCAAGAGCAATGCAATTTTAATGTTTGGAATATTAGTGCCATTATCATGTTTATCAGCTTTTTGTTCACTGTGGCAAAATATTTAAAGCATGCAATATGAAATCTATCTTTTTGTTGTCTTAGTGTTGCAAGAGAAGTGGAATTTCAAACATCTCATTTTTGAGGAGTCGAATTTTAAAAATTTTACTCTCAAAACAAGTACTATTAAAGTTTAATTTGCACTCCATCAAAAGGCGCGATTTATAAATATATTTTTTTACTATTCTATTAACAAACATTTTAAACCAATTTGGACTTCAAACAGTATCAAGGTCACAAAAAAGATTTTAAAAACATTATCTTTTTTAGCAGGTTCTTTTCGCTAGCTATGCCCTATTTTGTCAATTCCGTAAAAAAAACCCAGGGCATATGCTACGTGAGAACGAGTGTATTAAAAGGGAGGGCGAAAGAATTATCAGGAGCCGGATATAAGTATTAGTGTATTTTTGAAAAAGAATAAAAAACTACATACAAACTTAACGTTGGTTTTATTAGAGTAATAGTAGAAAGTAAATTTTGTGGAGATAATTATCTTTATTTTTTATTAATACAGATAAAGCCAGTAAAGAAATGGTTAACCATACTAACCAGTCTTTAGAAGACAGTTTGTGGTGTTTGCAATACAATTTTGAAATCTATAAAACAGAAGTTGTTCGATGGAATCTCATTATATCATGTTGTGTTGCTATTCTGTTAAGCTGTTTGATAGTAGCTGCCAATGGATTGCTGCTTATGCTTGTGTCAGCAAAAAAATCTGCAAGAAGCAAAATGAACACATTATACATCATGCTATCCATTTCGGATTTATTATCTGGACTCACGTATATTCCTGTGTATATTTATTTCTTGATTGGATTCTGCAAAAACTCGCCATATTGTTTTTTAGTCCCAATATGGTCAGTTTTAGGCTACGCAAACACAACAATGTCCATTTCAGCAATCGCTTGCATCACAATGGAAGTCTATTTAGCAGTAATTAATCCAATTGCTCACAAAACGCGCGTAAATAAGAAAATATTTCCTAAAATTTTAATAGCAATATGGTTGGTGTGTATAATATCGCCTTTCGTTATAAAGTTTGCTTTTCCAAAGGTCTGGTTGACATATCGAGCGTTCATTACGATTTATGGATTCACCATTCTTGTATCGTTAATAATATGTCAATACCGAGTCAATGCTTACTTACACAAAAATCAAGGAAGTTCGTCAGAACATCGAAATAAAAAGGCGATACGCGTTGCCTTAGAAGTGCTGCTTGTGTACGGAATGACCAGTGTTCCATCAATTGCTTTTAACATAATTAACACTTTGAAACACTCACCAGCGAATCATTCGTATTGGGAAACATGGGTTGTTATTATCGCAGGATGCAATGCATTGTTGGATACATTTATTTATGGTTTTCGTACAAATCAGCTAAAACGAGAAGCACGCGTTTTTGTATTTAGAGAATGAATTTGAACGATTGCTTTGAATTAGTAAATTCTACTTCCTATTACCAATTAAACAATTGACCTTAGCAATGAGATTATCCTTAACTTTGTTGATGATTTGCTAATACTTCTCAATCAAAAACCTACAGTAGGCGTCACCGAACAGTATATGAACTAAACACAGTAATATTCCCACCAAACGATCCAAATTCACTTTTTTCTCTTACAACTCTAAGGTTATTGTAACTAATGTGAACATAAGGCCTGTTGATATTAACTAATATATAAAATGCAAGAAAATGAAAAGCATTACTGAGATTGATATTCTGACTGAGTTATTTCTCAATTAAACGTGCTGAAATTTGCAATAACTGTGGGATCAATATCCGCTTCTGTCGAAATGCATGCAAGTGGGTGTTTGGAAAGCACTTTTTTAGTACTGGACTGAAAATATTTAAACTTGATTGGCTTTAATTTTTTGCGTTGCAGAGTGTTTCCATTACTGTTGGCTGTGACATTATATTATTTTTCTACACTTGAATTGACAAATGAACCTGTGTGGAAACTGTAGTCAGGGCTCTAAACCTTACAAATTTTGGTCAGAACTTATAAGCATATCTAAAAGTTACGTTAGATCGTCTAAATAGGAAATTTGTTGTTTACATTATTTCTTTTATAGCGATAGAAGTATAAAGTATCAAAAGCTACTTGTGCCATTGTATAGAGCTTGAAGAGAGGTGCAGAAAATAGTATTATACTAGTCGGTGGCCTTTGGAAATGTCCACGGTTTTGTCCGTCCTACTTGCGGTACCATTTTGCGTGACAGACAGACGCATGCGGGTATTAAAATATAGATGCTAATTTTAATTGCTTCACTGATTTTACTGATTATAAAGATTTCAGACATTTAAGGAGTAGTTTCGAGTAATAACTAATATCTAAAGCTCTGAGGTGTATAAAACTTAGACATTTGCCAGGCTGGTGCGTAATAGATAACTATTAACCAAGTGTCGTAGATGCACATGATGGAAAACAAGGTTTATTAGAAAAAAACAGACAGAGAATGTGTCCCCTACCCCTATCTTCTACCCCCACCCCTACCCTGTACCCCTTACTCCTATTTCTTCTTTAGGATTTTCAAAGTAACAAGTATACTTTTTTGATATCGTCGCTACAAAGCTTTTAGAAACATATAATTTGTTTGTTATTTGTCAGCCATCAAATCTGTGCTATCAAATAATATTGAATCTTGATTTTCATAATTAAAATTATCCTATTTTGCTGATAGTTTGTCTTGTCATGAGAGAGAAGAGAGATAAGAGTTGTTTGTCTATGTTTGTTTGTTTTTTTGTTTGTTTGTGTGACTTTTTTTAGTAGAATAGTTGTTCATTTTTCCTTGGAAATAGCTTGCGCTGTTAAAATATGCGACGATAGGCTATATTTTTGTTAAAAAAAGGAAAGATCGGCGTGCATTGTTCTTGCATTGTCGCAACAAAGGACATTTTTGTAATACAACTGTGTATTGTCGAGCTAATGTATATTTTTGCCTTTACATGCACGTGTGTTCCAAACGTACAAGTTTCTCTTAGTACGGGTTTCTCCTGCCAACCGTGCGGCAGGCGGTCGCCAGTATCTAATTAAGTCGTGCTATCTTAAATGTCAAATGACTTTTAAATCGATTAGAATTTAAATTAAGTTGTTGTCGAGTTTTCGTCACGAATTTCAAGTGTATATTTTTAAAGACATAAAGTGCAGTGTCATCTGCGTTGGTTGAAAAATGTGGTATTAAATTGTGTGTCGATACAAGCTTAGCGTGTTACATTTCTAATTGCAACATCATTCATTCATATTGACAGCAGGAGTAACACAGAAATGTTATGAGGAAAACTGGTGTACACGAAGTGAGTCCTTAAAGATTAGTGATTCTGTCTAAGCCCACACGCGCTAACAAAAAAGCTCGTGGCTTTTTGGCGCGGGAGAAAAATAACGTTCACACACTTTTTTATGAGAATTATATCTTTTGAGTCTCGTGATTCTTAGAAAAAGAACTCTTTTAAACAACTTGTATCCTAAGAGAAATCGTTTACCTACGCCTCTCAATTTCTTGTCGTTTTGATTTTACCTGCTGATAGATATAAACCAAAGAAAAAAAATGCTATGCTTTTGCAATCCTTCCTGTTTCAAAGCATTTCTTGTTTTTGCATTGAATTGGATGATCTGAATATGTCTATTTTTTTCTTCAACGATGAAATGAGAAACGATATATAACTACACTTGTGATAAGCCGATGGCGTGCGAGATAAATGTACTCATTTTTTATATTTATCAAAAAACTGTCTACTTTGAAAATGTTTGCATCACTTTGGTGTTCTTGTTAGAAAAATGTTTTATCAAACAAAGGACATATTGCGGAACTCGTTTTGCTCGTATTCTGATGGTGTAAACAGTGTTTTATTGATTGCCTGTCTTAAGCTTGGTGTCCATTTGGCGTTAACTCGCGTTAATTTTTTCGCGCTAATTCTTGATCTCAGAGTTAATCATTTTGAATATTTAGCGCAAGGACGTTTCCATTACAAGTAAAATAAACGCTGATTTAATTCATTCGTTAATAAAATATGTCTGATTATATCGGGGATGACATTTTATTATGGATTTGAAAGTTGAAAGAAGAAGGGAAAATCGAAATAGAAAAAAGTCTGTGTTTTTGGTCAATGAATTTTTTGTAACACAGTCGCAGTATGGAGAATATTACCATCTTCTGGAAGAATTATTCTTTCAAAGATTTCTCTGCCGTTTTGAAAAAAATGTAAAAATGTCTTTTACACACATAATACGTGCTCCGACGGGGGTTTTGCTGATTGTCATCCGACCGTGCCTCAGCATATATTTGTGGACCAATATACCTCCACACGAGATATCTGTGTCTACGTTCAACTGCACAAACTCCCTGCCCCGCCCAGGTTCGCTACTTAATTGCTAATGGTACGACTTTACTCTGGTATAGTGAAAAGATCTAGAAGCGCTAAACATTTCAAGCAGTGGTGTAATGAATCACGAACACTCGAACATAGATTAAATATACGTTCTTAATAATACTACAATACAAATACACATGTTCTAGAATGAGATAAATACAGTTACCATCACCGACCCTATCGACCAAGATGCTCCTAGTGATCCGTACGTCTCTTTGCTGGTGTCAAAACATCACGTGTTACTTGCATTTTGCTAAAAAACCTTGGGCCAATGTTGTGCACTAGCGCGTGTGATCAATAACAAAGGGACGCCGTTTATCCAATACATCCCGTTTATTGTTTCGTTTGAGATATAGTTGAGTTGGTTTGAATAGGGGTTTGGGTGTTGTGGGATCGTGCATTATTCAAGCTTAGGAAGCTGACGCCATTTGCAAAGCATCTAGACATCTGGGCATGCTTGTTGGAATTAGAAGGCATGGATACGAGGTGTCTCAATTTGGCTTGAGCGTGCTTATTTTTTATGTAAAAGTGTGTTTGCGTTAACCTCACGTTACTAAAAAAATTTGATATCTAGCCCGCGCGCTAATTGGAGTTAAAATAAGTCATCGATGTTTTCATTAGGCGTTAAAAGTTAACTCCAGTTGGCGCATCTGCTTAACGCGATTTAACGCCAGTTTTAAACCAAACTTTAGTAGAGTGAAATATTTGTTGTTAAGAATTTATCCAATTAAAAAATCAAACAACCACTTTATATTTTCAATCACCTTCAATAACTACTAATTGCGGAATAAATTTCAAGTCATTAAAACAATGTGACGATAGAATAATTACCTCAATGATAAAAATCTATCTCCATGAACAACTACACGATTTTATTTAAACAATATTCTTATCAAGAACAACGAAAGGAAAATATTATAAATAAAGTTAAGCAATCTTTTTTTATCGTCGCGCAATTATGTTGAAGAGTAAACAAACTGTAAATAAAGAAAGATATACCTTTGTTGATATATCAGAAATATGGTAGAATAAGGAGTGTGAGTATTTACATATTTTTGTGAAAAGAATAAAACAGCTGAACTAATTATTGAAAACGAAAACATTACCATTGGTGGAAATATTTACATATGCAAGTTTCAAGATGAACTTTCCAATATCTTTGAAAACTACGGTATCCACTATCAATAATACCCAAAGAACACTATCTGCAGGGCACATAAACAGCATGAATGCTTCTAACACATATGAAAAGATTCTCACCGAAGATACTGTAATTATCTTCTATGTGTTATACATTCTGTTTTTTCTGTTTGGCATATCTGGCAATCTGGTTACTTTGGCCGTCATCATTCAAGAAAAGTCCATGCGAAGGTCGATTCATTTCTATACACTTAACTTAGTGTCGTGTGATTTGCTTATATTATTGTTCTATGTGCCAACTCAGTTAGAACTTATTGTGAAGCAAATGAACTGGACAATGGGACTGACAATGTGCAAAGTAAACTATTTTATTTTACCAATAGCTCTTGTGGGCACCATAGGTACACTGTTAGCTATCACAGTAGACCGAGCAAGAGGTCTGTTGCAACCATTCAAATGGCGTTCAGATTCAACAAGAAACGCGAAGATATCCATTCCAATAATTTGGATCGTTTCTTTAATTTTAAACATTCCAATGTTTATTGTACCTAAAGTGCAAACAATAGAGGGAATGGTGTCGTGCACAGAAGAGTGGTCTGGTACTGATAATTATTATTATTACGTTTACTGGACCGGTATGTTTATTTTGACGTTTTTAGTCCCGCTGATTATCATTTTCTTCATTCATATGATCATGGTGCAACGTGTCAGAAAGGAAACTTGTGTAATTTACAAAACACATGTAAAGCAAATGATGCATTTAACCATAGCTGTTGTTGTTGTGTTTACTATATGCACTGGGTGTCAACATTTTTATTTTATTCTTTCACTGAAAACAAACTTTGAAGTGTCAACTTCGGCTGTTCTTTTTTGTGCGTCAAATTTTATGGTGACCATGCAGGCTGCAGTCAATCCGGTAATTTATGGAACGCTTCGAAAGGATTTGAAAAAAGCTTTTAAATCGATCCTTTGGAAAATAACAACAAAACTTGGACTTCCTTCATCGTGTACCGTGACTTTAGACAAAGCTCCAGATGAACCATCATATTCTACCCTTACTCCAATTGGCCATGAACACCAAAATAAAGAGACAGAAAACTGTCTAAGAGAGAGTAATTTTTGTCTTTTTAACCAACACGACAACACGGAACAAAATTACACTTATGTACGCAAATGCTCGTGTGACGTTGTAGATGATATCGTTGACCGACGAAATTTGTCGTCGCGTATACACATTCAAAATATCACTTTAAAGGCTCTTCTCGAAAGCAAGGAGACCGACTTGTAACAATTTACGTAATAATGTTTTATCTTTACCATTATTCATTTCATTTTACAGTAAATGTCAATTTTTTCACTTCTTAATCCTAAATTGTTCGTGAATTATTGTATTTAGACCATTAGCTCAGAAATTTTAGAAGAATATTTACAAATGTTTTCGTTTATCGTATTCATATGTTATGAAATTCTAAGCACATGCTCAATATCATTATTTCATATCAAATTTGTATTATTGTTTTGAAATAAATTTGAACAAGTCGCCATCAATCGAGGTAGTCGAATGTATGTGGAAACCAATTTTTATAAAAACGCCATCAAATGATTCGATCGATTTAACCGCATTCGTTTGAGTGGAAATCCGCCTTTACGCCCAATTTTACTTTAAACAACAAAGAATATAAGAGAAAACTTATAAATGAACAATACAATTCTTTTTCATATGAAACGGTATATTTCCACCTAAAACTTTGCAGAACGACATCACACTAGACCCAAAATAGAAAACAGCCCGTGAATAAGTACCAGTTTTGTTTACATCATCTTTGTGAGTGCTAATTCTTTTATAATTAAGTATTTTTACGCATTCGCCACATTTTGGGTGGCTTAATTAAAAAACAATGGGATATGTTTCTCCTTATTGTGATAATCACGGTTCAGTAGCATGCACAAAGTAATGAATCAAAAAAAGTTAAATAAAAGCAAAAATGTTGAACAACATGTGAAGAACATTTTTTTATTTTATACTACGGAACGTACTGAACAAATTGATATTTACTTTGTGAGTAAAGATAAAGAAAGTTAAGGTTCGTGAATAAAGATGAAGCCACTATATTGCGCGTTCTATTTGTTGTTGCATGTTTTCGATCTTTTAATTTTTTTCAAATACTGCGCCATCTCATCATAGTATACTTCATCGTTGAAGCTCGCACTATTTTGTGGGAAAGGGGAATTAAAACATGAAAAAAAATATTGTTGTGGGTCATGACAGATATTTCTTAAGTTCAGAGAAGTTGAAGTTTATAAAATGCTGTTGTAATTATTATAGTACGTTAAAAATATTCTTGGTTGTCTTAAGTGAAAGATCCTATTTTTGAAGTTTACTGATAAGTACATCCAAAACCTACTTATTTTAACCCTGTACAGCCATAAAGATTTTGTAAAAATGTTGTTACGAAGATATACAGACACTTAGTTATGAAGTATAGTTATTTATTTGGTTATTATAGTAGTTACCGTAGAAAATTTTAGGATTTAGAAATCCATAATTTTTCAGCAAGATATTTTCGCTTTGTTGATATTCGACTCCGCTGCGCGTCTGCGCGTCATCGAATATCACAATATCGACTGAATAATTACGGATATCTGATTTTACCGCGCAGAATATCTGTTTTATCATGCACCATTGGAAGGGAATGAGATGACAAAAGCAATTCGTCTTTTTCGTTGTTCTTGCTCCTTGTTGTTCTAAAACATTCGCTTATCTACACACCAATTCAACATAGCACGTGTCCGCGTTAATAAAAAGACTGGGACGAGTTTGGCGTAAACAAAACCGCTCTGGCAGTCACCTTGTGTTGTTAGTGAAGTAGTGACAGATGTTTGGCTTTCTAGTCTTATTAAGATGGGTCCTGCGAATTGTGCTGTTGTTGGGTGTATAAATAAGACAAGGAAATTGAAAAAGTGAAGAAAAAGTATTTGCACAGAGCATAATAGTCAACCTCACACTAAAGGAACTTGTGCCTCCTGTGAAACACCATATCGCCTGTTTTGTTTTCCCAGTACCAATCGCTATTTAGCTAATTGTTTGGAATTGGTCAAAGGGTTAAGAGAGAAAAAGATGATAAATCTTCATGGTGTTCACGTCCAAGTGACAGGGTTTGCAAACAAGAAAATACAGAGCAACGTCTTTCTTGTATTGACAAGCAGGAAGTAATTCATTCTTTGGGTAGACAAATTTCAGCTATGTCTCTTAAACTGAGAATATCTAAAAGGCGAGAAATCTTTAATAACAGAAGTCACAGCTTTACATGGGTGCAATTGACGTGGAACAAAGAGGCATCTTAGTACAAAGGTGCGGCGAAAATTTGTTAAATGTCAAAGAAAGAAATTGTCTTTTAAAGACAAATTTCTTCTGACTTTGATGAAACTTTGCTTAGGCCTTTTTAACGAACATCTTGCTGACCGATTTAACATCTCTCCAGCAACATGTTCAAATATTTTCACAACTTGTGTACGTCTCCTTAGCACAGCCCTCGACAAATACTTGGTAAACTGGCTTCCTCGAGAGACTATTAGGGATCACTTGCTAAATATTTACAAGAAAATGGGACATTACAAGCTGCACTGCATTATTGGATGCACAGAGGTTTTTATCATAAAACCAAATCTTTGGAGCTTAAAGCACAAACCTGGTCAGATTACAAAAGCCATAATACTATTAAATTTTTAATTGGAATTTCTCCTGCTGGTTTCATCACTTTCCTGTCAGATTGTTATGATGGTCGAACGTTTAAGTACATTTGTGAGAATAGTGGTTTTTTTGATGCACTGGAAAGAGATGAAATAATGGCAGACAGAGTGTTCCAAATTAAAGCAGATCTAATTTTGTAGTTTAAGTATCCCGCCAAGTGCTAGAATAAATGTGCAAATGACCACTAAAGAATGTAAACGTACTAAAGATGTTGCAAATTTGCGGATTCATGTTGAACGAGCAATTAATCGCATAAAAACGTTTCGCATTCTCAAGTATGTGTTACCAATCACCATGCTTCAACATGCTGATCACATTGTTCTAACCTGTGCTGCTCTTTGCAATTTAAAGCCACGCCTCATACAAGCAAAATAATCTTGGTGAAGAAAAAAACGGCTTTTTTTTAAGGCACATGTCTATATAAAACATTGGTAAACACAAAATGATTTGATATTTTAATTTTTTTAATTTTGTTTTTTAAGTTTTACCGTACATTCCTCAATTTGCTTTCACCAAATAAAATGATATGTAATACGTATAATAATACATGTTTACTGAAACAGTCTCAACCAAATAATATTTTTTATAAATGTGTGGCTATAAAAATAGCCTTTTTATTGATTTTGTTCCATATATACCATTTATTGTGAGAACGTATGTTTCAGATAATGCACATAGAAAGATGACAAATTTTTCTGTAAGATCGCTCCAAAACTCAGGATCAAACTGAAGTTTCTCTACCAAAAAATCAAGCTAAATCCAAACAAAAAAGTAGCAAATTTTTTTAAAAGTAACTCCCATCTGCATTTAACATTGGGTAAAATACTGATGATTTTTGTTCAGAACTAACTTCCCTTCAACATATTTTAAATAGGGTAGATGAATTTTAGGATCATTTTAGGAGATGTGTAATTAATGGTGTATGGACATTTTGCTTCTAACCGTGACTTAGGACAACACGGACACGAAATAACTCTATCTGGACTAGCACCTATGACTGGAAAAACCTTGTCTAAAAATAACATACGCTCAATGACTTCAACATTCTTATGACCGTTAGAATAATACTCATAACATTTATTTACTGCATTAACTTCCATTGAGCGTTCATGCTGTAATGCTGGAATATTTGGAATAAGGAACACAAAATCGGAAATCTTTTGAAACAACTTCCAAAAATTTATGGTAAATCCACCTATTACAAACTTTTCCACTTGGGTTTTCACTTCATGAGCCGTTGATACAGTTATGACACCTTTGCGAAAAGCATACCAGTTTTCGAGTAATAATTTCAATTTGCTCAATATTTGATGGTGTAACGTGTACTGCAGCATTGCTATGACATTTTGCGCATAATTGTAGCTAGAACAAGCTATGAGATGGAACAATCCTAACTTTGGTTAGTTTTGTTCACCCCAAACTCGTCCTAGTCTTTTTATTAACGCGGTCTCGCGCTATTTTAAATTGGTGTATTGTTTACTACTATCGAAAACAATAAAAGATGGAGTGCGGTATAAGGAATCCTTTGTTTGAAAACTTTTTTTTTTTTAATTAATCTATAACTGATTGACTTGCATGTAATTTTATAAAGAAGCGAAGTATAAGTGCCGGAGAAACTTTCGAATGTCTAGAGAGAATATTCGATATCGGATATCTGCTTAGATATTCGACTCTTCGTTAACGCAGCACGAATGTTCAAAATTATTCCGTCAGACACCTCCGTCTGAGGTGTAAGATAATGTGAAATATACATTGTTTCTCATAATAAGTTCTAGTTATCGCACGGTACAAAGTACAATATGACATCCACTTTTAAGCTGTAAAGGCTCCGAAAATAATCAGACAAAAAAGAAAAATGTGACATATCATACGAGGCTTTAGTGATAAACCTAACTAGTTTATCATGAATGTGAAAATACTCGAAACATGGAACCAAATAACGTAGAGCAAATTAATGTGATCACGAATTAGCAGGAATCGCGATATGGGTGTAAAAATGTGTGGTAATTAACGTGAATCAACAAAATTCAAATATTTAAATGATATTTATTTACACGAATTTTCACTGTCAGCAAAAAGAGTTAAAAACTTGAAATCAGTGCAGGGAAAAACAAAACAATAAACAAACTTAGTCAATTTGAGATGTCTTTTGGAGAATAATAAATATCGTTTAAAAGGGTTCAGCCCGAAAGTGGTATTTCCTTCTCGAGCATCTTTTGAAATAACTGGGATTGGGAAAAATATGCGTTGAAAGAAGCAAAAATATGTTGGACAAAAGTTTGATCTCGATCAAACTTTTCATCCAACATTTACAGCTTCATCCAACGCACTTTTCGTGTTGGATGCGTTTGACCGCTTCTTCATCCAACATTACGCGTAAATGATGTCATTCTATTGAAATCGAATGCACTTCGAATATGACAACGGTCGAATTTCGAATATTGTGAAAAATAAACAGACTGTATTTACGTCAATATTACAGTACAGAGATGAGCAACTCAGACGAAGTTATGATGAGCAGTAGCTCAGACAGCGATTTTGTTAAAGGGAAAACGTTTAAGAAATACAAGAACAACTCGCGCCTTCTTTTATCCATTCTCTGTTTTTTCCTGACAAGGCCTCTCGTCGTCAAAATCTAATAGTTCTGATAGAACAGCAGGGAAGATAATCTGCATGCCTTTCGCCATCTTGAATTATTTTCGAAAGAAAGAATGAATGGACATGTTTTGTTTTTATAGAAAGAGAGAATGAATGGACACATATGTTGGGTGAAATGTTGTATTATTGTTTGACCAGCGCAAAATTTTCATCCAACATCCATCTAATATTCATCAAACAAACGTCGAACACAATGATAAAATGTTGGATGAAATGTTGGACAGGTTTGACCTAAGCTTTACCCTTGGTGTTGACTGGGTTTTGAAGATTTTTTTGAGTGGTGACAAAGCCTTTCTTCTTTTATCTTTTCACTGTATGGCCTTAGAACGTCCTCTACCAAACGAATAGTTTCGGCCTTATTAATGCAATGTTTCTCATTGATAGCTATGCAGAATCCATGAGAAAGGGTAAAGTTTGGTAAAGATCTTTCCTTTTTTTCTGTAAAACATGCAACCGTCGAGTCAATAAGCCCTATAATAAATTTGCAGTCGCTGGGAGGATCACGATGAAAGAAAAGATAGGATTAATTGTTGTTGGCCACGTACCAAGAGAACTTTCTCGATACATTTGGTATTCTATTAAGCAAAAAAAACCGACAAAATCTAAAACATATCCACTATATATATTGTTTTCTCAGTACTTTCGCCAACACCCAGTACGGCATGTTTACACTAATTCTAATTTATTAAAATATGCTAAAATACTAAATATTACAATAGGAATAAATTTGTAACAATAGAACTATCAAAATAATTCTAAAGGCATAGACTTTACCGTGTTATTCAAAATAAGACGGTCATGCCCAATTAAAAAACCCTCCATCAGAGTAAGTTTGAAATCATTAGACTCTCCCCCAACTACTAAGAAGTTGTGAAACGATGTTGAAGTTTTACAACTTCTTATTTTCTTATACATACAATAACACGGTTCAAATGAACATACGCCCACAAACACTACAAGCGCTACAAATAGCGGGCACTGTTGAGCACACGGTTTAAGATACACATCCATTTTAGTAACGAATAATCGACTTTTCCTTCCTTGCATTGATTTGGTGTAAGATGGTACAATGTCAAAGTTTTCAGTTAACTGGCCTTTGATAGTTCCTTGCTTTAAAAGTAATGAGCAGTAATCTATTCTGACCGAGGCCCTCAAAAGTAGTTTTTTTTGTGTTGAAAAAATATTTGAGTTAAAAACTCTATTAAAGAAAAAAGAAATTTCAAAATCCGCCAATTTTTTTTAAACTTTGTAAAAAAACCTAATACATATTTATGTAAGTTGGACAGTAAGCAGTTAGCCGTATACTTTATCATCGATGGCTTTAAAGATGTGAAATATGGAAAAGCACACGACGGTAAAACCATTTTAATTGCGCTTTACGTAAAACCATTTTAAAATAATAAAGAATTGAATAAGTGAGTACATCTGGATTTCCACAACAGCCTCGCGGTTTAAAGTGTTTAACCTTGGTGTATGAATGTATGTCTTCGTAGTTTCGTTCTGTTAAGCAACGGTGAGAAAACTAAAAAGTTTTTAACAACAATGTTACATCAATATACCTTAAAAAATAAAATTAATGCCAAAGAAAACAACATTAACTGAAACCAAACCTCCTTGCTTAAACGTTGATTTTCAAATTTTGAACAACGATTAGGTATGAGCAAATCAATAGCTGTTTGAGGTAACTAATTCGCAATGTTTAATTTTGCAATTTCAAATAAATTTGCGATTTCCCTTTCCGCACAATCCTCCAGATATTTCCAATCTTTCATAAAAAAACATTTCTCATATTAGAGCACTGGTTTGATTGATTATCTGTTACATGAAGGTTTTTGGTACTATAGGAAATGAATAGATGAGGTCTTACGAAACAAGGAGGTGGGTGGGTGGCATTAGATGCGTTACAAGAGGTTTAGGTGTTACGGAATTATTGAATGGCCCCTAACTTCTTGAAAAAAAAAACGCCTCTCAATCTTGTTTTCATTAAATAATTTGTACTTAAAACAACGAAGGGAAAGTAGAGACATCCAACAACAACTCATTCTAATTAAATTACTCCGATGTGAAGGGAAAAATCGTGATTCTGTCTTAATTGCTGCAAAGAAGTGTTTACCTGTCTGGCATGTCTTAACTGACAAATCATCTCATTATATCGTTTGATCAATTTTAACCCTTTGTGTGCTTCTTTGTCGCAGTTGGTGATATTCAATAAATATGGTTCAATATTAGCCAACAACTGAATAATCTCCTCATAAATTTGCTAAATGTAAATATAGAAATATAAGTACTGCTGTGCATAATTTTTTTGAATTAAATTATGTTAAGGATGAAAATATGATGTAGCTAAATGGTAAAATACCAGCGTTGATTCCAAGAATGGAGATGCTAAAGAAGTTGCAGATTATGTCAAAATTTATGGCCACCAAACAAGTGTTTAATGTTTGGTTGGAAGATAAGTGCAGAATAGATCTCATCTAATGATAAATATTCGGTAATTGTATAAATTGATTTTTTGGTACCAAACCCAAAAAAACACTTTATTGTTCAAACGTCGGGCACAATTTTTTTTAGAATGCACTTATAAATTCGAATGTAAATTCGTCATATTTTGCAAAAATTTTTAACTACAATGTTCTGAAAAAAAAGAGCGTCATAAGTGGAAAAACAACGTTGTAAACACAAACGGCAAAGCAATGTCATTTTGTGAAGGTAAAGATCCTAGTGCCCTGACAAAATAACTACCTTTTTATCTCTTCCATTTAATATGTTATTAATTCTAGTTGCTGCAATAAATTCCCAGTGGCAAGCGGACCAACTGCAGTCATTGTGCTTTCGGACAAGTTTTCTCTAAAAAAGGAACGTTAACAGTTCCTCATGGATAAATCGAAAATAGGAAAAAGGAAATCTTTAATAAGACTTACACATTTTATCAATTCCTTGCTTGTCTCACTCAACATATGGTTTGAGATATTGTATATGGAGATGTAGAACTTGTGTGATTTTGAACATCCACGAAATTTATTTTCACATTGCAAACAACTTATTGTCGATATTGCACCTGAAAAAAGTATTCAAAGTTGATAACTTTACACAAGGCGGGTTAAAGAAGTACATACATACTAGTTGTAAAGTAATGGCTGTAAACAAAGATTCCAAACCGAGCGTTTAAACTTTAAAAGCCTATGGTATCTTCATACACCTGTCTTGACTACCCAACATTTAGACTATTGCAAAAGTTTAATAAACACCTTGTCTCTAAAAACATAGGGCTTTTGTAAGAGTTTTCTTCATACAGAAAAATAGAGACAAAGATAAATCCTTATGGATTTCTATTATACTTCAACCACACTTATCTAAAGATGAGAACACTGACCAATTTATTAGTTGTTGTTGATGTTGTTGATGTACTATAGACAATTTTCGATTTTTTTTATTTGTGACGGATTTATAAAATAAAATGTTCGAACTTGCAGTTTTTGAAAAAACGTCAAGTCTCTAATCAATTCCTATCACCACGAAACGCCCCCTAAAAATCCTCAAAAATAAATAAAAACGCCACAGGCGTTTATTAGAGCATTTATATGGTACTTACAAAGAAATATGATTATGGCATTCATTTCTTCAGCGTCTATGCTTCCGATATGTTGATGTTTGATATGAGAAAAGTGCTAACAAATTTAATTTATAGAACATGGCTCACAGAGAATTCCCCTCCTGTAACCCCCACCAAGAACTAACGACAAAATTTGTTGTTGCAATCATTAGCATCCGTTGTAGCATCCGTTTACAATCAATAAAATGGAATAAACTTACAAGGGGGCGCAATCTCCATGTGGTCTATTTTGCTCAAATATCCTTTAACATCTTTAACACAGTTTCCATGTTGGTACCATGAGTTTTCTCAATGAAGAAGATTATTTTGCGTCAGCAGATCTGTTGTCAGATTGACGGCAAATGTCTTGTGCCAAATATTGCACTTCTAGTAAAGAAACATTTAAATGGATTCTAAGACGGAGCACTTAAGTTGAAAAATACTCTTTTTTCAAAACACACGATCTCCATTTGATGAAAATTGGCAGCGTTATTATTCTTACTCTAAAAATAATTCGAATTGCTCAATTCAATAGACTTTGTACAACTTCCAGTCACGTTTCATTCATTAAACGACATAAGACTTTAACTACAAAAAGTGACGTAACCGGGTACAATTTTTTGTCATGTCGAATATATTTAGTGACATACTAGGATGATAATCGGGTTACTTCCTTGGTAACTTACACGTAACTTCTTTGTAGTAATATAATTAAAGAGAAAGGCTCTATAAGGATTTGTTTGTTTTTTACTATATTTATTGTGAAACTTTTTTTAAAGTCAGGCTGATCAGTAAAAATGATAAACAAAAATATTGCATTTAAGGTTGCGTGTTTCTTACTCTGAAGAGTATATCGTTCAATAGAAAAAAAACCCTAAGAAAAAAGACATATTTAATTGAAAATTCTTTTTTTCGCAAAACAATTTTAAATTTATAACTTTTTACTTGATGACAAAAACTGATTTCAAGCTAACATGACCATGTAGCTAGTTGTACCTTTTTGACATTCTGCAACCACCAGAGTTAATATAGGGCTTGACACATTCTATTCTATCGCTTTCAGTTATCCTTCAAGACTTAATTAACAGCTGATGTCATGTATTTTTCAAACACTGATAAACTTCGGTTTAGGGATTTTATTTGTACTTCTTGTTGCAATGGGTAGTGTTGTTGAAGCGATATCTTGGAAGGAAGAAAAAAATTAGGAGAAACAAGAAGAAATTCTGATTGATGATTATCCGGAAAATTAATTTTAAAACTTAGGCGGTTTTGTGCATAAATTATTTGTAAATTTAAATCTGAAATTGTGAAACCATCTTTTATGTGTCTTTCACTGGTAATTTAGTAATGGCAAAAAATATTACTCATGTTTGCTCAAAAACATTCTTAGATCGTTGTTCAAAAAATATCTTGAATAAATCTCAAGTAAATTAATTTTGTCCACGCAAGTGATTGTGCAAACTATAAGGCATCACATTGCCTTTTTTTGTCGTAACCTTTTGTTTCTTAAAGGGTACACAGGAAATCAAATCGAATTTAAAGAATTCAACTTGAATGGAATTACTAACGATAACATGTCTTACAAAAGGTAAAACGACCGTCTCCCACTGCAAGAAATACAATGATTTCGCTGAGTATTACATGACGAAACAATCTGCCTAAAATTAATTCCACGAAATTAAACAATGTTCAAAAATGAACAACCAAAACAAAACAAATATTATTATAGAGAATAGTCTTTAACCGGTGGAGAAATCCTCAGAAATCCGCTCGTCATACATATGTCGCATTTGTTTTTTGTGCATAAATATTACGTGTCTCCATAACACGACTTTTTTCTTGTACACAAACTGAATACGGGTATTATTAGTATAAGAACTAGCCGTTAGCTTGTTGAAAAATAGACGGGAATTTGCATGTCGCAACAAAGTAGATACAAATATTTTTTTTACTTAAAAGAAACATATACATGGTCGTTCAGCATATATATTTTTATGGTAATATTTCGAGGTCTTCATCAGACTATACAAAATTTTTTAACGGTTGTCATTACCCTAAAATCTTGAAGGGTATCTTTATAGGTTTTCTTAACAGAGCCTATACCATCTGCAAAGGACAACATCTGGAAGAGGAAATTCAATTTCTAATTAAGTGTTTTACGGAAAATGGGTATAATGAAGTAGAACTAACAAAAATCGAAAGTTCTTATCGACAAAAACGAAACGAAAAGCAAGACAACAGAGACGGAAAGCAGCAACAAAATTTAAGGATAGTATCATTGCCCTGGGTACCAGGACTGAGTCCAAAAGTACGTAAGTCATTTCGCAAAGCCGGCTATAAAACTGTCTTTAACAGCTCTGCTAATCTTCGGACAATATTGACATCGAAAAACAAATGCCAACTACCACCACTAAGTCAATCCGGCGTATACATTATCCCATGCCAATGCGGGAAATAATATTTCGGGGAGACGAAGTTGAAAATCGCTACCCGCTTTGAACAACACAAAGACACCATCATTAAAGAAAAGTGGAGCGCATCAGGAGTTTCATTTCACTCTAGTTCTTGTAATGCTGGTTATGATTGGGACACTGCGAAAATGCTAAAACAAGAATTTAATAAATTTGATCGTAAGGTACGCGAAGCATTGGAAATACAGTTCCAGGACACGTCACCGCGTAGTGAACATGTTCTTAATCTAGACGATGGTAAGTATGTGACGACGAAATTCTGGAAGCCAATGTTCGCGTACCTTAAACGGAAGTCGTTGCAGTGACGTCGATTTGATGTCAATGTAATGACAACCGTTAAAAAATTTTGTATAGTCTGATGAAGACCTCCAATACGGAGGTCGAAATATTACCATAAAAATATATATGCTGAACGACCATGTATATGTTTCTTTAAAGTATTAACATACGTTCACATGAACATGTCATTTAAAGAGTTAGATACAAATATATAGCATTTGCTATTTCGTGTGTCTATTACACCAATTTTTTTCTCAGGCATAAACAAAAAAAATACTGGTATTCGTATAAGAGACTAGTCGTTAGCCCGTGGAAAATTCCATGGTGGATCGCCGTTCCTACATATTTCTTGCATCGCTAATGCGTGCATATTTGCCGCCTGTTTACATGAAATAACGAAACTTGCTTGGACATGGGGTTATCACTATAAATATAAGTACAATTATATTAGCTTTCGATTTTAAAAATCTCTGGTCTGTAAATTGGCTCACAGACAGACAGCAAGTTATTATAATATAGATCGCTATTCCGTGAAAAAAATCACGGGTTTGCCGGTCCTCAGATTTTCGCCCGTCGAACATATTTGTTACATCAGTATTTTGTGCATTTTGTCCGCCTATTAACACGAAATATTTGAATTACTCAGACGGAGTTTAAAATAAAGCTTCAGGTCAGCCATTTTTAACATAGCTACAGACGAAATATACGCAGCAATTATTAAAGAGACTAGCCGGGGTTGAGTCACAAATAACTGTTTGACCGGATTGATGTTAAACTCCGGGTGAAGCGCTTAATAAGACCCATAACTGTGCCACACATTCAGATGTGGCTTTTAGTGAAGGTATACAGTGCGTAATTTAGGGGAGTGCTTACAGCAATAAAGCAGAAAATAATACAGAAAACAGCTCGTCGTTACCCCATCCAGCTAAAAAAATCACTCAGCAACTTTATTTTACGCTATAATTTTACATTGCAATGATAAAAGGAGTATCTACCTAACTGCATTTCGCATATGAGTAATTGATTAAAAATTTTGTTGGTAGTCAAACTGCATTTGGCTAAAATAGGGTAAAAATACGGTATTGAGACGTCGACTATAGTTGATTAGCAAGTGGAAAATTTTTATCCCATTCAAACTGTATTCGGTACTTAGCCAAAGGTAGCTAATGAGCTAACCAGGTAGCCACAACCCCAACATAAAAATAAATAATAATATACCAAACTGAGTAAAAACTTTAAAGAAATAGGAATAAATAGCTAGCTAGCAGGCTTCAGCAGGATACTGCCTCGAAATCTACGTTTGTAGTCAAATCTTGAAATTGGTTTGTTTAAGATTTCTACATGGCTAAAAAACGTGAAGATATATTCATCTTAACATGTGAAAACATACAGAAATTAAGCTGCGTTAAATCAAACCAAAGTCCGTAAAAAAACATTTTGAACAAAATGCGGTAAAAAGCCGTTGACTAGTTAATTAGCAAGTGGAAAATTTTATCCAACGTTAGGTAAGCGTCATTAAGCAATCGAATTATCTAACCATTACCGAATGTTTTTACCGCCCTATATACGGAACCAACTACACTGCCGTTCATTAAAGGTAAGATCGACGAAGACAAAAATACACATTACGGACAGAAATAAGTTCTATTCCCGTCTTCTCCACAAAAAGCATTCTTTTTTGTTTGTTTAAAAATACAAGCACAGACCTATTAGAGTTCTGAAAGAGTTCTTCTTAAATAAATCAGATCGTGTTGATTTTCGCGCGGTTAGTGATTACTTAGCCACGCCTGAATAATTTTTGATTTATCTTTCTTCCTGTTCTATTCATAAGCATTGTTTAAGTTGGTCCTATTACAAAGAGTGTTTGAACAATCGCTGCAAGCGAGTAATTAATTTTGAGAGGTTGAATGCCATTGCACGGTCAAACATGAAATATTTACTTGTAAATATAATTAAACAAATGAAACTTTATTATAATTGAATCATAGTGCGTGTGAACATAGTTGTAATTGATGTTAAGCATCAATGAATTTTCAAGTTATTTTGAGTATGCTTTATTTCCAAAATTTCGGCCTTTTCTGAAGTTTAGCACCAAACTTGCAACAAATTTCAACAAATTTTTGCCTCCAACCTGCCTAGGATAGTTTTTTTCAATTTTGTAACACTTTTATGATGTTTTTTCGCATCTTGCGAATATATTATATTCACGAAGTTATACGCCTTGATAACTCCAGTGGCGAACGCAACGTGGGTCAATAATTTATTCGCCTCCTTTATCAAGTAATGCTTTAAAGACAGTTGTAAACATTTTAACACTGTTTAAACTTAAAACAGGGGGTAAAATATGTAATTGTGTATTTTTTTTAGGGTTTTAGTGCTTATCTATGATATATTGCCCCCCTGTGAGAAGAGCATTACATCTTCTAATAATTAAATGGTTTGCCTTATAAGAATTAAAATAATATCTATCCCACTGTAGTTTTTCAGTAAAATATATCATATTTAAAAGGACCGACCACATCCCCTAACTTCGAAAATACACGAACATTATTAAAAAAAAGAAAAAAAGAAGAGATCTATAGCAAATTTAAAGCATCCGAAATAATGTTTTTTCGAATTTCCTAAGAGTTATATAGTTGCAGTGGAACTGCGGAACAAGGAAGTTATGGATAGCGAAAAGTGTACCCCCTGGTCTCAAAATTGTACACCTTGTTTAACCAGAGATTTGTTTGTTATTTTCGATTTAATAAACTGGGTCATTAATTCCAACCAGTGTTATATGCATAAACAAACAGTTTCGAACTTTCTTCATGCATGTTCAGTGAAGTAATATAATATTCGACGAAGAAATCGGTTTCATCTGGTCGAACATTAAACAAAAAGCGTTCGAAATGGAAGAAACACCGAACTCAGCTTCAGCGCAAGATATATATAGATAAAACCTATTAAATAATTCTTCTATATATTGTTCTACTTTTTGATAATTATATGAACTATTTAGTATAGTATAATAAAAATAACACTTAATAATAAATACACAATTAAATATGCTTGAATATGTGGAAAACAAGGCGGATACAGTTCCATTTGATCAGTAAGTCTTTGTTTTTTATCTGATTTGTTTTTGCCTTAGCATTCCTGTCATACATTGTGGAAATGTTGTATCTGTGAAAAGGATGTATGTTTTTGTTGTTTTTTCGGCATACAAAAACAAAAAAGTCTTCAAATCTTAAACATTGCGCACGACATACTTGCGAGATCAACATTTTGTTTGCGCTAAAGCAAGTTTTTTGTTTTCGTGCAAGTTTATTATCAGAGAAAACACCTTAATGTTTTTTGGGTACATTAAATAAAATTAATTATCAAACATAAAATGTTAGATGGCAGCATGTTTAGGAATCTGGAAGCGAAGTTGTTAAGATAATTATACAGAAAATCATCTCACTTTCAGTATTTCTTTTTCATCAAAATCTCTACTAATCAATCTTAAACTGAAGTTTTTGGCGTTTCTGACAGTCTATCTTCATATTACA
Organism: Hydractinia symbiolongicarpus; assembly: GCF_029227915.1. Lineage (NCBI taxonomy): Eukaryota > Metazoa > Cnidaria > Hydrozoa > Anthoathecata > Hydractiniidae > Hydractinia > Hydractinia symbiolongicarpus. The sequence continues at coordinate 28,112,009 of NC_079877.1, forward strand.
GGCCCTGAGTTCGAGGTTGCCAACCAATAAAAAAGAAATACAAAATTTCCATCTTAATGCTCTGTTTGTAAATATTCCAGTAATCATTCCATAAAATTATCCTCAAGTGATTAGCCTACTTGGGGCAGAAACTTTTAACAACCACAACTACAAAACATCGAGCATTCTTGGCCTAAACTTTCAGGAATGTCAGCACAAAATTTGAGGGGAAACGTTTTTTTAATGGAAAATTATGCACCATGGTCCATACGAAAACAAAAAACTACAAAAAACAGAGTTACTGAAGAATGATCTAAAAATACAGTTTTTATATATAAATTGTTTCCCTTATTATTTCATATTTTTTTGTGTTTGCGTAAACACCTCAGATTGAAGACCAGGAAATAATTGCCATTCTTTTTAAAAGAAAGAAACTTTTGTGAGTTAAAGAATGAAGCGAAAAACTTCTACTTAAAGGTTCAAAACCTCGTGAGACAAACCGCTTTTATTACAAGATTTTCTGTCTGTGCGACTTTCTTCTTTAAAGTATTGGAGCATGACAGACACAGTGCGATAGAAACCGGGAGTAAGAACATTGTTTCCTTCTTCTTCCGTTTGATACCCATTCGTTGCACCGAATTTGCTGGGTTGCTGTTACTCAATAACAACAGTGGAGTGTGTTTTAACGACACATCATTTGGATAAGGGATTTCCAGTAGCAAAATTTAAGAAATAGTAATGAGAGTATAGAGAAATTGGGAATGTTTATATAGAAAACAGACAAAAAAAACAGTAACGGAGACACGAGTACCAAAACAAATTCATAGTCAGTTTTTTAAAGGGAAATTTTTTGGTATAAGAAATTTAATCCCCCCCCCCCCCCCTCTCCAAAAAAATGTAAAAATTGCTTCCTACGCACTGGGTTGTTCCAATCAACCTCGTTTTAAGGAACTTTTTAGGTAGGTTGAAGCACCAACTAGTATCTGTAGATGGCGTTTTGAGTTGTTTGTGTTGTTTGTCTGTTTGTTTGTTTATTTGTTTGTTTTATATTGTGTTTAACAATACCATTTTTTATTATCCAATGATTTTTCTTTCGTCAATAGGAATATGAATTTGGATCGCAAGAAACACACACCCTACAACATAGAAGATATATTAGGATTAAAAGATGAAACAATGAAATCTGATGAAGAAAGTCTTGAGGAAGATAGCTTAGAATTATCAAGTTCACCGAGCACTTCTCCGTCATCCCACGATGCATCTCCATCATACGAATCTCCTACATTACACAACACCTCTTTATCATCAAATGACGTTTCTCCAATAGATACTAGCATATCAGAAGGTAAGTTTTTTTATTAAATAATATTCTTCATCCAGATCAGAAAAATAGGTGATTCATATGTGAATACAGGTTGTATTCCCGCTTAATATGACCCAGTTAGGAAGCCATGTATAAATGCGAAGAAAGCTAAAAGTATAGAGAGTGTTTTATATTTTTTTTTCGTATCTTTTAAATTTAATGTTTGGCTATCACGTATAACGTATACGCTTTTTTAACACATTACGTGTGTTTTGTTTTTACATTCGTTAACATTGTAATGTTGCTACAGCATATATATCACACACGTTTCATTTAAACCCTAACACAGTAAGCATGAACCTAAACCAGCTGTATTTTAATATTTTATCATTAACAGGGAAGACATTTTTAAACCTAAAATTCAGGAAAGTCAACAATGATCTCAGATGATATCTAACCACATGACCTGACCATATTCATATACTTTCTTTATTATGATGCTTAAAGCGAAAACATCAATGTAGCAATCTTAGAAGTGTGAAATTAAACTAGAAATCTTAGAGGCAGAGACCGCACAATATATTCAATAAAACTACACAACTTTCTATACAATCAATATTACACCAATCGATTTCCTTTAACTGAAAATCCCCAAATTTTTCCTAACAACGCCATACAAAGCAGCATCTAGTCATTACAGTAGCGTCTTACTTTGGTCCAACCAATTGTTTAAAAAATTAATCATAATCTGCAATCTTGCGCAAATTTTACCACAATCAATTTTAGCATCAGTGAGCTTACAACAAATTATGTCAAATTTGCTTTACGGTAAGTAAAACTACAACAATCTGCTTTCAAAAAAACAGTCAATGCACCTTCCTTGAACAAAAAAGACAACCGAAACTGGAATCACCTTTCATTGTAATCAATTAATGTTCACCTTGACTGCTCCTTTTACAACTGACTCGTCATCATGACACCACTTTTTATCTTCACAATGCGCAATCTTAAATGGCAACAACCTTCTTTTATCTCCTAAATACTACAAACCATCAGGTACTACATCATGGTATCAACAATTACTGCTTGAAACGTTACCTAACACCCGTTCCTGCCGAAAAATAGTCTTTACGAAAAGAAACAGCAGCATTTTGAACAAACACTGGCAATCATACATACCAGCTGAAACCATCTAAATAAAAATGAATATATCGAAAGTTTAAACAATTGACTTCAACCATGCAATATTATTTTCTTCTACGACTGCTCCAAGTAAATTAAAAATACAATAACAGGTAAGCCAGAATAAGTTAGTTTTTTGACAAAACTGGTATAACTTGACACTCCGAAAAGTCCCTATCATCCATTACCATCAATTAATCACTGGAGAATAACCATCAGGATCCAAACATCGCATTGAATAGCCGATTAATTCAAAAAGGTCAATTGCAAATCTAACAACAGATATCCATCAGTTATATTGTTTGGATGCCAAATACTGAAAAGTCATTTAACCCAATTCAAACTGCAGTCGTTTATTACCATTAGACTATCCGTCTAACCCTAAGGTAACACAATTAGCAGACTAAACTCGTCGCCTTACGTTAACACAAACTTTAATGCAATTAGTAACTACCATTACCACCTAATGCCTATCTAATTTCCACCCAATCATTTTTTCAACAACAACACAGCACAGAACAAAAGCTTAACACATAAGTCTCCGATCAACTTCTACATATCATAGTTATTATAATTGTTATGACGTTTTCAATCTTTCAAATACACAAACTAAATCTTGTTCCTCTTTATAACTTCCAATACTACATTTTTTAACTACAATAATAACTCAAGTAAAGATATGCCATTTACTGTGCAAAAGAACGCATCGCCAACAGAAACAGAAATAGCCAAAATATACACAACCGACTGATGTTCCATAAAGTTTTGATGCGCAAAGTTCAACCACAATAACCAACCTTTTAAACTGACACGAAAATCAACCACAGGATATAGCCACTTCAGTATTGGAAACACTGTTATCAATATGGTTCCTGCGATCTGAATGTATACATTAGGTATACACCGGCATTGCTTACCCAATGTCCCTCACATGGCATGGATTGACTTGTAGCTGTGGTCAAAACACTGTTGACCGAACCAGGAACCTTGTGATTACGAAGCGAACTCCATAGCCACAAGACCACACGCCACGCATTAGATTATTTCACAAAGATGGTGACAAACCTTCCATACAAAACGAATCTAAATGCAAACTGTGAGATAACACTTTTCGACAACCAAATATGTGACAACTTAGGATTTTTTTACCACCTCAAACGAAAACAAAATCTTTTCTTCACTCTATATGGTCCAGAAATAATTATTTCTAATACAAAAATACCGTTAACAAAATGATTTCTCTAGCTAGGTTAACCTCAAGCATGTCACCTAAAGGTGAGCCACATGAAACTTGTCTTCTGCTGAGCAATTTGGTAGCCAATAACTACAAGCACAAAAAAAGAACTTAAAACCAGTTTTATTTATCAGTACTAATTTTAATAGCATCACGTTAACAATGTCTCACGTGGAAATCGATAGATAGACGACGACTTTTAAATAGTATTTCTTCTAATTAAATTATCAGTAGATCTGTTTTTCCTTCAAAAATTAACAGCTGTTACAATAACAATCTTCAAAAAAAATGTATGAATTTCTACCCCTCAGAAGGATCAACTTAACCATCAATTTAGTCCACCACCCAACGACTACTGATAAATAATTTTCCAAAGAAAGTCTCTCCTTTACATAGGCACATTTAAAGGCAAAATAATAAAGAAAAAACACAAGACAGATCGACTGACAATACAGAGGACAAAACAAACCTATTAAAATATGTATTAAAGAAAATAGCATTTATTCAAACCGAACAAAAAAGATACAGAATTAAAGAGGGGAATTAATTACCGGAACATACGGAACTGACGGTAACTATGGCTTAACCTTACAGACGCATCAACTAGATAACCAACCAAACTATCAACTAATGGACAAAATAGGCAAAAATTTAATCAATCAATTGATCTATCAATCCATTATTCAATCAATAAATCAATCAATCAATCCATGAATCATTCAACCAATCAATCGATCGATTAATCAATTAATCATTCAACCAATCAATTAATTAATCAATCAATCAATCTAAATCCACCAATCCAACATCTGTAGATCAATCAATCAGTCGATCAATCAATCAATCACCCAATTAAACAATTAATCCAAATCCACCAATCCAACATCTGTAGATCGATCAGTCAATCGACCAATCAATCAATCACTCAATTAATTAATCAATCAATCAAAATCCATCACCCGTCGATCAATCAATCAATCTAAATCCATCATCCGTCGATCAATCAACAATCGATTGATCAATTAATCAATCGATCAATCAATCGATCGATCGAACAATCAATCAATTAATCGACTAATCAATCAATAAATCAATCAATCAATTGATCACCCAATTGATTAATCAATCAATCTATCCAAATCCATCAATCCATTATCTGCCGATCAATCAATCGATCAATGAATCAATCACTCAATTAATTAATCAATCAATCAATCTATCCAAATCCATCAACCCATCATCCGTCGATCAATCAATTGATCAATCAATCAATCAATCCATCGATCTACCAATTAATCAATCAATCAATCAATCAATTAATCAATCAATCCATCGATCAATCAACCATTCAGTCAATCAAAACACTCTGCCAGAAAACCGACCAAATATTTAACCAACCAAAACAAAAATAACTGAACAACCAACCGAGTTAAACGATATACTTACCAATCAAGTAGTTTGATAACCATCTGTTAGTCAGTCAACTAAAATTAAACAACCAAATTTCTAATCGATGATCTATCACAACAAAACAACCGATCAATCAGTTAACTTGGCAACCAATTATTTATCTCAAAAACATGCTGGTCATCCAAACACAAAACAACAAATTATCCAACGATTAACTAACCAACCAATCAACCAATTAACGAACAAACCAAGTTGTCATATTTTAACAAAATTATCCAGCAACGGATTACGAAGCGGTTGATCAATCGATCGGTGGACAAAAAAACAGCCAACTAACCAATTAATCAAATGAAGAAACCAGTCAAATAATTAAACAGCCAAACAAACAAAGAAGGAACCAGTCAAATACTTCATCAAATATTATATTGTCAAATCAAAAAGTAATCGATTAACTAACTAACCAACCACTATATCACCTAATTCGAACATCGAGTAACTATCAGCTTAACCAACAAATCAACCAAACAGCCAACACATAAACTATCAACACAAATCAACCAACTAATAAAGCAATTAAAAAATCAATCAGTGAATTAACTGGTCGTCTAATAGGTCAGCAAATCTGCAAACCAAATTACCGACCAAACAACCAACAAGCTAAAGAATAAATCAAGTAACGAAACAAAAACATAATCAACACGCTAATCAACAAACAAAGCAACCAACAAAACCTAACTGAAACCCTAACAACTATGTAACCGACCAAAAATCCAACAAATTGATCAACATATCTACCTCCTAAACAATACCAACCAATCAACCAATGGACCAATCGCGTACTGACTAACGACCAGCCAAACAAACTCGACAGTCAACAAACTAACCAACTATGCATCCAAAAAACCATTCAACTACTGACCAAACAAAACATAATTGACCAACCAACCAACAAACTAACCAAATAAGCAACTGTCAAGTCCACAAATTACTCAACGAACTGACGAAACAAATCACTTAGACCGAAAAATTAACCAATTAACCAATCAACAACTAAACAGCCATGTTCACCAACGCAACAAGAAGTAATCAACCATCTAACCAACTAACCACTAAATCACCCAACCTACCAACCTCAAAAACACTAACCAACTAACCAATCATTTAACCACAAAACTAAACAAATAAACAAACAGGAGAATACCTAACAAATCAACCAAATCAATCAACTGACCGACATATCATCTGAGCGACTTAAGCACTACTAGCAAACAACAATGAAAACTGAACCAACGGCTTAACCACGAAAGAAACTAAATAAATAATTTAATGTCAGCAACAAACACAAACCAACTAACCGACCAAATAAACAAGCAGCCAATCAACGAAATAATAAAAAAAAACAAAGAAATATCCACCAACAAATCTACAAAGCAAACAAACAAACTGAATAACCGACCAAGTCAATAGAGAAACAAAAAAAAAACTGAGCAGAAATCGACCAATTAGCCAGAAACACTAGTTGGTTGATTATCGACCAATCAATCTGACCGACCAATCTGACCAACCGATTTATAAAAAAAGAAAAAAAGTACCAAAAAAATCTATCTACTAAACAAAAAATAAGTAACAACTGACTGAAGAACCAATCAATTACTTACTCAACAAATCGACCACCACCAGAATAGACTTGAAGTGCAATTAACCAACGAAAAAATTAAACAGGTATCAATCAACTGACTAATAAATAAACTACCCTACTAACTAATCAACTAACCAACCAACTTGTTAACTAACCAGCAAACCAACCAACCAACGTGTCAACTAACCAACAAACCAAACCAACTAATCACTCAACCCGTCAACCAACCAGCAAACCAATTAACCAACCTGTCAACCAACCAGCAAATCAACCAACCAACTACTCAACCAACCAACTACTTAACTAACTAACTAACCAACTAATCAAACAACTAACCAACCTGTCAACCAACCGACCAGCAAACTAACTAACCAACCAACCTGTCAACCAACCTGTCAACCAACCTGTCAACAAACCTGTCAACCAACCAACAAACTACTCAACCAACTGCCCAACCAACTAATCTAACGACCAACCAACCTGCCAACCAAAAACTAACCAACCAACAAACCAACCAACAAACCAGCAAAAAAATCAACTGAACAACCACCTGACCAATTAATTAAACAACTACCTGGCCAACTAATCAAACAACCAACCTGTGAACCAACTAATTATTCACCAACTACTCAACTAGCTACTCAGCCAACTAATCAAACAAACAGTCAACCTGTCAACCAACAAACTACCCAACCAACTAAATAAACAGCCATCCAAACTGTCAACCAAGAAACCAATCAATCAACCAACCACTCAACTAAAAAACCAACCCACCACACAACCAACAAATTAACCAACCTGTCAATCTACCAACAAAAGAATAATTAACCAATTATTTACTTAACCAACTAACTAACCGTCGAATAAGCTGACCAACCTATTAACGGACCAATAAAACAATGTAACAATAAACAAGGCAATCAATCTAGCAACTACAACTAACCGATAAATTAACCAATGAATCACTCGCTCAACCAACCAACTAACCAACCAAGCAACAACACTCAACTAACCGAACAACCAACAAATCACTAAGTTAACCAACTAACCAATCAAGCAACCAATTACTTCACTAACCTATCAACCAATCAACTGAACAACAAATCAAACAACCGACCAACTTAACAACAGCATAACCGACAAACCAAACAATCCGCAAATCATCTGATCAATCAACCAACTAACCAATTAACCGGGAAACCAACTAATAAGCGAAGCTAAGCAATTCAATAACCAGCCAACAACTTAAAGTCTAACCAACTGATCAATTATCAAATGCCCCAAAAATCCAACCAATCAACAATATGATATACTGACCGACCGACCAACTTACTGACTAAAAAATTATCCACAAACTAAGCTACCAGCAAACTAATTCACCAATCAAAACCAAGCAACAAAACAAAATCTATCAAATTCAACAGGCCAGCAAATAAGTCCAAAGAAACAACCAAATAGTTGATCATTTACCCACAGAAATCGTAACTAAACAGTTAAGTTTAAGAGCTAATTACCACTCTGTTGATTTCCCATATAAGTAACCATATTAACAAATACCGCTACAAAGAGTATTGAACCCTCTTTCTCTTCATCTTTTGTTCTCGTTTCGTTTTTTCTCCTTCGATAAAAACACTTAACTCTTTTAACCTCAAACTCTTTCAAAACAACAAGTACAAGACTTTTCACCAATCGTTGTCAGACCAGCAACCAGTAATTAGGTCTTCACTACTTTCAATAAAAAAATACTTCAAACATGTTCTGAATACAATGTACAGTTGCCAATATAATGAAAGATAGGACACCGATTGACTCTGTCTTGCTATGTTTACTGATAGTCGGTAGGAATTAAAATCATCAACTGCAAATTGAAAACATCAAAATTGAACGAATAACTTGTAAACAAGAACTCGTGTTGTCGGACTTATCCTTCTACATTACCATCCTAATCATGCTAATAATATGTCGAAGATCAAAATTTTTATCCCAGTGAGGATTCGTACATTATTTTCAGGTTTAACTGTATTAACTACTTGTTTTTCTTTTTAGAGTATCGTAACATGTCTGCATATATAAAGTTCATATACACTGTTCATATATACTGTGTACATATATACCGCTTACATATATACTGTTACGTATATCTCTTGTACATATATGATGCAAACAGATCTGTGTATACATATACTGTGTACATATATACTGCTAACATATATACCACTTACATATATACTGTTACGTAATTTCTTGTACATATATGATGTATACACATATACTATGTATATATAAACTGCTTACATATATACTACTTACACGTATACTTTGTACATATATATTAGTGTGTACATTTATATTTTGTACACATACTACTAATGCACTGACAAAACTAACATATACAAGTACTGTCACATCGTTCTTATTCTAAAAAACAGGTTGGCAAAGCAAAGTTGCATGTAGCAAATTTAGCTGTCTAAGTTTACATCGAGCATGTTGAAAAATAAAAAAAAACTTTACGCACAATGTAGAAACTTACACTAGGTACTTTTCCACACACCCACAAATAATTTAGCACGCCATTTTTAGCATTGCTTTGTCTTTTCTTCCTCAGACGATTGCGATCATGACAATATTGACAGTCCGACAACCGACCAAGACAGTCTCATGACGGACGACACTGTCAGTGCGACATTGTTAGACACATATAGGAATCATCCATCCGGCGTTCCGTCTAAGAAGCGAAGATATAGAACGACGTTCACGACGTACCAATTAGACGAATTGGAGAGGGTGTTCAACCGTACACACTACCCTGATATCTTTCTACGTGAAGAGATGGCACTGAAGTTGAATTTAACTGAAGCGAGGATACAAGTAAGCGATACTATCAACTTTGTCTGAAAGTTTGTTCTTTGACCAGTTCTACGGGCAGCGGTAGAGCTCGTCAGCAGGGCAAAAAGCCCTAGGAGCTAAGTTGTTTTCAAATATTTAATGTTGTTAAAATGGCTACTCGCTTTTAAAAAAGTTTTCCTTTGGACTATATAGCAGGCCGTAGAGAATGTTAATCCTTGGACAGCATATCCATTGTTTCTCACGAATAAATCTTTCGTCATTGAGCGCGATGTTTAGCGACGTTGACAAAGTGGGTAACTGTCGGCTAGGAAATCGAATTCTCTTTTATATAAGCCTCTATTTTGATATCTCAAATTGGGTGATCACGTAATAGGCGTCACGCCGGTTTTCATCCTTGCTGCAACATCATTTCACATCTATCAGGATTATTGACAAAAGTTTATTAAAAGGTTATTAGCTTTTCATCAAGTTAAGTGTTCATGTTTAATTAAATGTTTTTTTTTCAGTATAAACGAGTAACACGCCAGTCAATTTTTGTCACCCACAGAGAGTATAAAACTAATGCCCCTGTAAAAATTACTGAACATTTTCATAGTGCTAAGGGTTATCTAACCATCTTTCTAAATGAAACTCTTAATTTTAGGTGTGGTTTCAAAACAGAAGAGCAAAATGGCGCAAGAGAAACAAGTCCAGCACGCAGTCCAGTCCTTCATCCCCACCTTATCAAACACAGATGACGTCATTTTTAAAAAACACACCGCCAAGTTTAAATTACTCACCACCCGCGCCTCAATATCATAACATGTATACGAACCTGTTTCTGAAAGGGCTCGCTCATCCAAATAACATTCAAACTGAAAAGTTAAATCGTGTGCAACAAATGTTACCATTATCCAAACCTACTATGCCAACTTGGTACGATAATGCAATGCGTTGCATGCCGCGTAGTATGAACTGTTATGATAACAGGAGTATAGCTAACATGTCAGGCTCGTACAGAATACTAGAAAAAGACCCGTCGGCATGGTGGACAATGCATGGCCAAACAGCGTAAAACAAAGAGAAGAGATGAACTCATGACGATTATTAAAGAAATAAAGCTAACTGGTGCGATATATAGAACACACAGTAACCCGCTAATTTTTTGTATACGGTAACGGTAACCCGAAAATGTGATTTTATAAACAGAATTTATGTTGTAGTAATGTAATTATGTATATACAAGACAGAAATTATGTTATTTTAAACGTCGGAAAATCAAACATATATCTTTCGAGCTTTTCATTTCCGAACTCATTTGTTTCAGCGACAATCCAATTTCTACTAAACCATTTCTAAGGCAGGAGAAACCGCAAGACAGTCATATCGAAAGTTCGAAGTCGGTTGTTAACAGAAGACGAATACATGTGAACAGAAATCTCACTTCTTAAACGATGGTTGTCTTAAAAACGGTTTAGTGGATATCTTATGGTTAACTTGTTCCCAGTACTTTTCTGTCGCTTCAATGAAATCTTTTGAAATTCAAATAAACAAAATAGGGAGTCGGAACTACGATGTAAAGATGCTTTTAGTTAAGTGTAATAATAAAAAGAAAATAATGCTTTTTTTTGCTGCAGTATCAATCATGTGATTTTAATTTATTTAATTTTTACTTTAAGTTCTTTAATTTCAATTGTGATATTTTTATTTTTTGTTATTAACGTTTTCTTACTAAAATTAATACATAAACATTTTTAAAAGTTTTCATATTTTATAATTATTATAAGAGTTATATCGTAAATTTCGCGATCGTTGGATTTTTTAGCGAAAGTTTATGTTTTGAATAATTTTAAATCAAGAAAAAATTTTTTTTGTTACATTTTGGTACACAGTTTCTCGAAGGTTTATTACCCTAAATTTCGCGACTTTATTCCCCGCGAATGCTTCAACACTCAAAAACAGCGTTAATTGAATTCCGTTTTTCGTTAACTTGGAATAAACAACTCGTGTTGGGTAAGAAAGTTCAAGATAAAGAACAAGGAATTCAACCTTTAAATTTTAAATGCTTGTATATGTTATATATTATTTTTGTCTTATTTTTATGGATATATGAGAGTTGGCAAGCGTGTATATTTTGTTGTTTTGAACAAATTTTTTTTGTGGTTGAAAATTTTACTAACGTAGCTATTTATATATTTATTTCGTACTTTTGTTACTCTTTTGTGCATATATCTATCTGTTATATATTATTTTGTTTGAAGTTCAATAAATTTTTGTTATGCATTGTCACTCAATCATTTTTTCTTTGTTGATAATAATTACTTACAAGGCTGCAGAATTAAAGTTTAAAAGAATTAAACTTTTTGCTATTGGGGAATAAAAGAATGCGTAATATGGCGGAAACTCTCTAAAGCGGTTATACCTCCATAAGACAGACGAATTTCCAGACACAGCCTAGTCGCAACCTTTCTGAAGCAGTTTTCTCTATAAAGCTGAACTCCTTAAACACGTGCAACCTTGGTGTTGTGTAAATATTAAAACAAAGCGAAAAGTAGCATTGCTTTTATTCGTTGACTTCTTTTCCATAATTTTGACAATAGATTGAAACACTTCGGCTGTTTCACATTAGGAAGGGCGTGTGTGGTCTGCAAAACACAAAACAAATCTATACTCAATTTGGAAAATTTAATGCTCAAATTCTCTGAAGCAGAATTTTTGTGTTCGCTATAGAAAGATTTTACTGTACCACCTCCAGGTAGTTTTTTTTTTGTTTTTCCCCCTAAATTCGCACGCTTTACTTTCAGGCAAGAAAGGTAAAGGTAATTTTTTCAATCAGTTGAAAAAATGATTTTAGCGAACTAACGAATTTAGTTTAGATATTATTAGCCGGCAACTTTTCTTGTTTTTGCGCGGATGCTCCAATTTTGTACGCGCAAAAAGTTATTGTAAATTTATATTTGCATTCTTGCTATGCGAATGCTTTCTCTTGCCTTAATTTTTCTTCTCAAAATATTTCTCCGTTGTGAAATTTAAATCAAACGAGCGATTGCCATAACATTCATGATAAATAATGTAACTTGAATGCAACTCAAAAATTATGCTAAATCAAAATCGTGTTGTCACGCTGCATAGTAGGCGGCTAAATCAAGGTACAAGATTTCATGAGATATTTTGGTAAATCTGGGTGATGGTGAAATCTTATGAGAGTTTTAAAATCACAATTTCTTTAATTACTTGCATATTCATTTGCGAAATAATAGATGAACGAGTTGGTATTTATTTTTATTTCTAAATTATTAAATTTCAAATTCCTAACTTTAACAAAAATGGATAAATATACAACACGTACTGTCTTAATTTCAAACATATAGGCACCGTGATAGCCCAAATAAACGACAACGGCTTGCAGGCAACTTAAAGATAAAAGCAAGGCACGACTTTGGATGGCATATAAAAATGTTTCAAACAATTTTTGAATTTCTGTTAATCATGCTATCACAATTTCCGTGACTTTTTCTAACTTTGCAAAATAGTTTGACGAAACAGTCACCTTGTAATAAATTCAAAGTCAACGACTTGGTAATTAAGTCAATATTTAGCACGAGTCTTTTTACAAGCTTTCCCGGTTTAGCTCTAACTAATTGTAAAACTTTATAACTTTAAATACACAAATAATTAAACCCTTGATCAGTTACAAATAAGGCTTTATTATGGCACAGGAAGGTAGACGAATAACTTCACGACAGGTACACGACACAACTGTTAAAGTTTCAGAACCTAAGTAAAGGGTGGGGATTAGCTTACAGTCCACATAAGTGCAATGAGTCTTTTTTTCTGCTTAACAAAGTGCACCCGCACATACCGAACAAAAAAACTAAATCACACAAAATTGTATAGAACAACAAAATTAATCGTCTTCATTCTATTCAGCTTTTTTCTTCTTCCTGTCTACAGCAACATCCCAGTAGTAGAAGATCTGAGCAAGGATGACACAATTCAATAAGCAAGTAACAGCAAATTGAGAAATCATAAACACGTCCCCAGTCTCTTGAACTGAAGTGAAAACGCGTGCCAAACTTCCAGCCGCCAAGAGGACTTGTGTTATCAAAGATAACTGACCGGTATGACCATTTGAAAAATTGGTCCAAATTTGCAAGAACTAAGAAGTTAAAAAACATTCAGTAACTATTTACAGCCTGTTATATATGAAAAGAAGTAGGTTTTCGAAGACTGAAGGAAGTTTTAATGCTTTTTGTTAAAAAAGTGGGTGTGGCCTCCTCGTAGTCTTGAGAAAGGTCTTATTCATTTACCAATCAGTTTACTAAACTATAAACCTTTAAAAAAGTTCAAACATTAAAAATTCCTGAAACAAATATCCAAACCTCAGAGCTGAAACAAACACAAACTAAACTGTCTTACTCTGCTAGCTGCTACGATAAATACTGTAAAATTTTGAAGCTTAGTTACAATTTCGTCAGGTGTGAATGATGACGACAGAAGAGTTGAAACACCAATATAAACAGGTGGAAATAACACAATAGCTATGTAATTTCTTGCATAAAAGAATATCAGAATCATAAGGATCAAGTCTTGAATGCCAATAAACAGAGATTCACCCCATGAACTAAAGAAATATAGTAACAAATAATATTTTCCTACAATCAACCCTCCAAAAAGCACACAAAAATAAAGCACTACAGTATTCTTACCTGAACGGAAATTTTTGCTTGACAGCGTAAGCCACTCCAAACATAATGGCAGTCATTTCCGCAAACAGGGATAAAACACTAACTCCGACGCCACTTTTAGCTTGAACAAGTTTAATAATTTGCGGGATTTTCACTAAACGAGCAATGTCGATTATCAAGATTAAAAAAGACAAAGGGTAAATTTGTGGGTAAAATAGGATAAAATATTTTCTGCCTATTCAGCAAAAAATATGCCACAATTTTGACAAAAAATACTTTTTGAATGCAGATTTATAAAAAATGCAACATTCTTTTCTTTCAAGAAAAAAATATTTACTGCTTTTTATGGAATCTGATGAATTTAAATTGGCTTTAAAATATTTAAAAGCCACAAAAGTAAGAATAATAATATACAACATTTTAAAGGTTTTGTATTTGAATATTCTTAAATTTTGATCATTTTGATTTAAAAAAGATGATTTAGTCCACAAAAAAAGCGATATGGATGTATATATATATGTAATTCAAAATAAGGACAAAAGCCTAGTTTTGATATTGATAATTCATATACACAGTCCACACATCTAAACCTAAACTTATAATATTTAAAGCAAATTTGAAATTAAAACTTTATTTGATGTCGAGGCAGTGTAGTTCAGAATGTTTGCAAGCTGAAATTTGTCACTTAAAAGAAAATGTTCAAGACAAAAAAACTTTATAAATCCTATTGTAACTTTTCAACATGTTTATCAACCTAAAATGCTTCTGTTCTGCTTTTTAATTATAATTCAACTTTCAACAAAAGTATAAATATTTATTCGAACAAATAAAAAAGATTTTTTATTTTATTTTTATTTTTAAGAGAGCTTTTACGTTACAGCTTTAGAAGTAAAAGAACATTGAACAATGCTGATACAGCCTGAGATAAAACAAACTGATGAACTACTACTTTACCTAAAATAGCACCAAGTATGATGCCATAACCCAAACCTTTGCTGAGCGTCATCTTTAAACAAGGAACTAAAACAAAAACAACAACCAAAGATGAAATAAATTTATGTGATGCAGTGTTAGTTATATCATACAGTTAAAAAAATAAACTTACCATCAAAAAAATTAAACTTGATGAAAAATTCATCATGACATTTTTCAGACATAAACAACAACACCAATGGAGTAAAGAAGTAAACAATCTGTGTTGCCATCTTAAGATTTTCTAATTCTAAATCGAAATTAAAAAATGTAAAAAGAAGAAAAAAGTATATCTTTAGAGAAGAATATAAACTTTTGTGTATCTCAATTTTAGGGCTTCATTGTTTTCCATCCAGGATGAAACCTTTTTGCATGGTTTTCTGGATTAGTAACAAAAGATCAAGACAGGCTCAGAGCATGGAATGCAAAAGAAATGGTATAGAATCTAGTTAACAAGTCAGCCAACTAAGGTGTATTTGAGCAGCCTTTAGTTTTGGTGATTGGTAACAATACACCACAGAAAACACAGCAAAATATTGTGAAATCAAAGAAAATAACTTTTGCGAAATTTTTTTGGCAAGATTTGACTTTCGCATAGGTGTTGATTATTATTTGTACAAGGAAATCTTTTTGTTTGAGGAATAGCGTGCAAAGTTACCAATAAAAGCCCAAAATGGTAAAAAAACATGACTTTGAATAGATTCAAATAGATTTTTAATGAGTATTAAACAAAATGATATAAAATTTATCTTTACCGAACAAAAAAATTACAGAGTATAAAACAGTGAGAATAAACTTTCGCGAATCGCTATTTTTAACATATCTCTCAGGGCCTAACTGTTATGAAGGTTGCATATAAAATACTACCTAATGTAACTTTGCCTCATTTCCCACAGACATGTTTTCTCTTAACAATAACGTTTATTACTACGTTTCCTTGTATTTTCACTATAGCCAAAAATCTTTAAAGAATGACCAATAAGCAAAAATATACTTTGAAAAAGAACTTTTCAAAATTAACCTATCCAAACTCAACCTAAAGTCTTGTTAGTGCATAATAGATCAAAAATCAAAAAAATTTTTAGCAACATTAGAAAATATATTTGTTGTATGTTAGTGATATGTAAAAAATATCAAAGTTAGGTCATGTATGAATAGCCAGTGGTTTTGAAAATATTGGTGCATTATTTTCATTTTTAGACCTTCTTTGTTGTTTTTTTCAAAAATCACACACTTTAATGTTTTTGGAAGGAAAATGTTTTTTGAGGGATAAGGTTTTCAATTAGCTTCTGCCAGAAACACTATCTTTTCTTTCAATAATGTACACCGGCAACGCAAGTTCTGCATTCATAACACTGTTGTTTGTGTGTGTCTTTGAGAAACTTACAGTACAACATGAAAACAGTTTTTTGTGTCAAACATAAATGTTTTGATAGAATCCAACTTTTCCTAGATTCCATTAATGTTTTGGTGTAAGATCTTCAAACCTCTCTTTACTGCAAAAAAAGACATCGGACGGGCAAAAGAATTGACAATTTTTTTGCTTTTTCTGGCTGAGAACACTCACTGCAATAAAAATTTTCTAAATTCCCATCAAGTTTATCAGCATGGGAGATGTAAAACATTTCCACATGTAACACATATGGAAAAGTTTGATTCTGTCTGAAGTTTGTTTTCTACAGCCATACAAAATACCACAGTTAAAAACCATAAAAATACAAGCAAGAAACACGAGTAGTGAAAACACGTTACACACATCTATTCATGCCACTATCTTTCATCAGACTGAAAAAGTAACAAAAACCTAAAAACTTTTACTTTAAACCTGTTGGATTTGGTTATTTTGGGTAAAAAGTGTGTACCACCACCACCAGTGCTACGAGTCACCATTCCGAAAAATAATGCAATGGAGGGATGCCTTTTAAATTATGGACTGTGTAGCACTGTGTAGAAATAACATATTTCTGTCTTCTGATCTAATGGCGCCATAGATTAGTGGCTATAGTTCTTGTACTCTGTGCGGGAAACAGGGGTTTGTTTCCTCTTGACGGCGATTCAACATGGGCGAGTGAATGTTACCATAGCCCCGGGTTAACACAAGCCATGTGAGGGAAATTGGGGAGATGGCTCCATGTGTGGGTCCTTGGATGTTGCTGGGAGTTGTCTAGTAGAGCACGGGCCTTAATTGGGTCTGCGTAGGGCCACCCTCACAAATATAATTGGTTAGCATCACCCGACCGACTCACTTTGAAGGGCGAAAGCCGAGTCGGGGAGTCAGCAAATTTGTAAAAAAGAAACCAAACAATCCACGAACAATCTTCAACACGCAACAAAATCCACCATTTACCTTTTCAGCGGTCCTCCGAATTACGGTTGTTACGTCCGAATGTTATTTCGATAGGGCACTGCGCTGCGCTACTAAGTGCTATACTTTCCTGCTTTGCATTTATATGCCATACAAGCGAAAACCATGGAAATAACATTGACTGACAATAATCAAACTTGAAATGGAAGCTAAAAACACAGCTGGCGTACATTTAAAACGAATAACAAAACATGTCTGCGAAATATAATATTTTTATCCGACCGACCAACCGACTCACTTTTGTTATTAGAAACGACGCTAACCAATTATATTTTCAATGGTTAGACGGTGGGCAAATAAGCATTAAATACTCTAGGACTCTCCATCTAAGCCATGGTCCCTCCTTGAAATAATAGACAGGGTATATCCCTTGATATTGGTGAGGCTAGCCATGTAAAATATGCACATCTATCTATCTATCTTCTAGCTATATGCCACACACCCCACACTTTGGGATAAACAAGTCACTATCATTGATAATCCAGTAACCGTGCGAGGGATCATAAAAATATAGTTCCAGAGTATGAGACTCAGTTTTAACTAGCTCAGCATTTGTTCAGCCTTTCTGAAGGAATCTACCCAACATATTTAGTTAGCTATATGGCAATAAACATTGTGTAGCAACCAGACAATAAAATAATCCAGGCCACGTTCACCGTCAACTACCGTCAACCCTAATTAAAAAATGCTGAGTGTGCAAAGTTAGTTTGAGCTCTTCCCCGGTTTTTCACTGTACAAAGGGGGAGAGTATGTTTATCTGCTGCAACAAGATGGCTACTTCCAAAAAATGCATGCTGCATTGCTTCATTGCGTTTAAGTTTTAACACATTGAATGTCTTATTTACAATGGAGAAAATACTCGCCTTAATTGCCCTATCCTTTGGTAAAAAAGCTACAGTTTATGCTATTGGGAGGGTAAGTCCGAAATACTTTTTTATTTCTAAATTTATACAACCAGCACTTCCAGCCAGTTAGCTAGCTAGAAAAGAGAAGAAGTTAACAGGACTCACTCCCTGTGTTGTCAAATCAAAAAAACTGTAACAGAAGTTTGGAAAAGTTTCACATATATAGCTTAAAAAGATTTGCATGTATTCCTTAAAAACTCTCATAATCAGGGTCATCATTTAGCCCTGTCAAATTGTAGTCATTTTTTAACAGTTATTTTAAAAAGCACATTAAGAATTAAGTAAGGTGAAAATTTTTATGGAAACTAATTTCCCTGAATAAGGTATGGAAAATAAAAGCACATCCTATGAAACAGTTTACATTAGAATACCAAATTTAGTTCTCCATTAAAAAATAATTTCTAAACTCTGGTAAAACTAATCCCCTGCTTTTTATTTAGACATATGGATTTCCAAGGGTATATCGACGATTTATAGAATTTAATCACAGTAGGACAACCAATAAAGACAAGTTACGAAATAGAGCAAACTTCATGAAAAGTTTATTTCGATTCCCAAATAAAATTGCTTCAAGATTTAGGTATATAATCTGCTTTTTGATTTCTTGCAGTTCTTTTATCAAGAAAAAGTGTCTTTACAGAAAATTATTATATCTTGCAGGAGTATAATAAAATTTGTATTTTTAGGCCACCAGAACCACCAACTCCACCAACTGCACCAACTTAATAAATATATACTGGAATTGTATAGAAGTATTTCAGTGATTTATAGTTGCACCATTGTAGGACTTGCTGATTCAGTTGTTGAAATGTTGTTAAGGCTGTCAACAAAAGAACAGTTTGGATATGCTGATTAAAGGAAGTTTATTGTAATTTTTTGATACATCTGGCTTATTTAAAAAAAATGAACTTTCCAGCTGTCAGTTACTGTCTGTATCACTTACTTTAGAATCAATAACTTTTAAGAGCTTCTTTGATTAATTCTGGTTTATGTACTACAAACTGCATTGTCTCCCAGGGCTTGTTAAGTGTCTTAAAAAAGCGGAGGACTCTTTCTCACAACATTGTGTTTGATGAAAACAAATTTTATTGCTTTGTTTTTTTTGTGTTTTTGTTGTGAGTATTTTATTTTCACAACGAAAAAATATTAAATCTTCCAGTAATTTTCATGCGTAACAAATTACGTGAAATCGTGCATAAACCTAACTGCGCGAAAATAGTCCGCTAGAACTCGCAAAAGTTGAATTCGAGATCTCAAAAAAATTTAGAATTGTCCAAAGAAATGTCCACCGCAATCAGTTTCTTCGAAACTGTATCAAAAATTGCACTCGATCATATATGCTTTTTTATGAGCAAGTGAAAATTTGAAATGAGACCGGATGGGATATGCTTGTGCTAAACACACAGTCAGACTTACTGGAGAAACAAATTAAAAACTTAAACTTTGCGTTATAAGCTGTACGGTGAAACGCTATTGTTTTAGCTTTAAAAAAACAACCACAACACTAAAGGCGCGATTACGCCAAGCTTAGATAGTGTAGTGGTTTTCATTAAGCTTCTTGACTCCTAAATAAAATACCCATGCAGGGTTCCCACGCCTCCTCATAACTCCTCAAATTTAAAGGTCTTAATTCACCTCAAATAAAATACCCAGGAAATATATACCCATAACATAGGAAAACCACATGATCAAATTTGTCGAATTTAATCAATCGAAGAAATGGATCGCGCATCGTCCGCTTTTTCCTTTAAAATTACTTTATATTTAACGGTCTTGCTCGTGAGACTTACTATATTCCTTGGATCAAAATATTAACACGCGGGAAACTGCATGTAACCTCTGCTCAAATATCACGTGTGTCGAGGTATGTTGTGAAAATAAACACATACATTTTCACAGATGGTTATTTTTTAAGAAAAAGGAATTTACGCGGGTTATTATCAGCCTTTCTGAAAATCTTATTTATGGGGCATTTGAAATATATGTCCCAAAGGCGGGGAACGATTTTGAAAGAACAAGGGGAGGAGGTCTACTTATTTTCGGTACGCTCGTTTTTGTGAAAATGAATTTGTCTTCTACTTTCCTGTTTAATTGATTGGTTATGCAATAATAAATTTATTAAGCTTTAGGTATTAATTGGAAATGCAAACAAACCCTCACAGGGATGTCACTTTTTTATTTTTGTAGAGAGGACTCTTCCTCTAAAGTGCATTCAGAGGAACTATGCCTAAAGCGAATTTGAGCGACAAGGGGGGAGGCGGTCAAAAATGGCCCCTTCGTTATGGCTCGTTAGCATTACTTTTAATTTATTAGCAGATGAGGGGCGGGGAGCAAAGTTGCAGGTCTTAACAAAGAAAACAAAACCGTCAACTAAAAGTGCATAGGTGTATCCACATTTGACTGGACAGACACGCAGCATGCTTGCGACAAAGATGTAATTTTGATACACTTAGAATTAGGCGTGGTAAGTGACTACTTAGAATTAGGCGTGGTAAGTTACTTCTTAGAATTAGGCGTGGTAAGTAAATGTAGAGTTCTCAACCGGGGATAAAAGATAAAGAAGAAGAAAAAATACATTTTTCCAAATATACAATATAATAAATATATAATAAAATATACAAAATATATACATTCAATGGAAGCTCGTTACCGACTATTTGCCAATGCTGCCGTCAATGCATTCACATAAGCTATAAGATACAAGACCGAGGTTATACCAAAATGGCAAAGATTGTCTTAGCGAATTTATTTATTCCGAATTTCATATTATGATATATAGTTGCGAAAATAAGGAATTCGCTAAAATTGCAATTCCCGACAGAAATAAGATTTTTTTGACATAGCAAGAAAATACAAACAGATTAATAAGAGATTTATTTTTCTAAGCTATCATTAAATTTTCAGACTGGTTGACCTTTAGATAGACAAATAGATGAAAAACGAACCAACCTTTGGGATTTTTGTGAAATTTACAATTATTTGCGCATGTGGTAGGGTGAGCATCCCATATGGATGGTCCGCACTGACATAATGGTGCGATTGCTACACGACTCATTTTTATCCTTTCTTTTGCAACTTCACGAAGAGCATTGATGTATCTAACACAAAAATGATACTGATGCAGAGACACAATGATAAAACAACGATTTTGGTTAGAACTAATGTAAAAGATTGATCAAAAAGAAGTTCGGGTGGCTTTTTTTTGATTCAATTAAGAATTGTTAAAAATGTTGCACAACAAATATTGCATATGGAATATTTTTGATACAACTTTGTATAAAAATCGCATTGATGGCTAAGTTCAGAAAAAAACTGTTGTTGTATCGTTGACTGGAATTATTTATGGTTTATGGCGGGTTTTGTGCACGACTTTGACGGTATATCGGAAAAAAAACTCTTAAGTGGAGGATCAACTTTACAAACATAAATCCAAATGCTTTTGTTTTGATTTAAACTCGGTTGTTTTGGTTGTTCCCTATCATAAAAATACCTGTATATTTCTCTCTCTTTGAGTTTATTTTTCACGGGTTGCCTTTCCTCATCGTCCTAATTAAATAAAATCATCGAATAAGTCAACAATACAGCAGCACACGTTACTAAGCTACAATCCTGCGCAAGATCAGTAAATTTTAAAATTTGTTCCCACAAGTAATATCGAACACTAATGTAAAGTACTGTGCACTTGTCAACGTTTACGGCAGACTACAGACCTTAAAAGATAAAACAGAGCTGTGTGTCACCATTTCCTTTTATTCCGCCATGTTAAAAAGTGCGGCAAGTACATTATGAATGCTGTTTGCCGACGCATGTTAGAAATAAGCAACTCATACTACAACCCATCTCGGTTAAAAATTACTTTATTGCCGGAAATTTCCTCAACAAGAATATTTTGCAGATTCTCGTTATTTTTTCAAAATTCGCAAGATTAAATTTCGAGAATATTAGTTTTTGCAAACTGCGAAAATATATTTCGCGATATTCTTATAAGTTATGTTTAATTCTTAGAAAACCTTGCTAATTATAGTTTTTATAAATCCCTAAATAAATCTTTAGGCGGGTATTATGTTTGAAAAGATATATTTTAACATTGAAATTATATAAAAAAGTACTTTTTTTCATTATCGATAAAACTTAAAGTTTAATCAACTGCGAAAAAAAATTCTCGCAAAATCAATTAAAATTTGCCAACCACAAAAAAGATAAAAATTCGCGAAGTTTTCGATAGTTATATAGTTAAATAACCTACAACACCAAATATTCGACAGTACACCCTAGTTTTAAAAGCCTGTACATAGCTGTTATAGAGCTAGACTTATCAAACAAAACATCAATATATCTTACCTCATCACAATAAGGATGTTGTTTATCATCAGTATAAAGTATTCTTTCTGTAAATTCTGTCACTCGTTCTTCAGCCATTTGTCTTTCTCTTTCTTTAGTAATCTTTACCCTGCAAAAATTAATAGTTTAAATTACTTACCGATATCCACTACAGTTTGCCTCCATCAACAAATACTATCGCTCTCAAGTGACTAATTTTTAGGAGGGTATCCCCAAGTGACAAATTATTGGGAGCGTCCCCAAGAAACTAATTATTGGGAGGGTGTCTTACTAACAAGGGAAGCCTTCTTCACCCTTAGTCTCTCAACAAGGCGTTCTTCAAATAGTAGTACACCTCGATGTTTACTACTATTTGGAGACTACACTTGGGTGTAGTCCACTCAATTTCAAGCTCTTAATAAATAAGAATAAACCTTATTACCGTTCAATCAGCTTTTTGTGAGCCTGGCGTCTTCTTCTTTCTCGCACTTGTTCGCGTTCAATGTCCATAAAAATTTTGCGATATTTCCAATATTCAATTTTTTTCTATGAAAAAAACAACAACAACAACGCTATTTAAAGTGAATTTAAAGTGATAAAACCTTAAATCTTACGAACACTTAACAAACTATAATACCAGCCGAAAAATTTAATTTCATAAAGGAAATAAGCTGCGACTTGAGGATATACGTACGGTAATATCTTTAAACTTCTAGACGATAAGAAATCGTAGAAGTAGTAAGATTAAGAGGAAATGTGCAAATATGGTATTTTAATTAAAGGATTTCATTTTTCTTCTCTTCTTCATTGACGTAAAATGTTAAATTATTTAAGTTATTTTTAATACATTGGTGTCAGCCTCGCATGAGTGCGCATCATTAAATTCTCCAGATTAAATAAGCGCCTTGGGGGTTCATAGAACCAGATACGATATGTAAGTGACTGAAAATACAAGGTTTGGCTTAAACTTATAGCTTAATATTTTTACATTTTTTCATGTATCTTTCACGACAACCACTGATTTGTTTTCACAAATACTAAGAAAATCAACGACATACTGAGAATACTGCTATACGTTTGCAGAGAATACTGCTATACGTTTGTTTCGTTACTGTTATACGTATATCATAGGTTGATTAACCACATGCTTCACAACTTATCGCGTCAGGAGAAAAAATTCTGCAGAATTTTACGAAAAATCTAGAGGAGTTTTTACAGCATTTTCTTTATAAAAAACTTTCACTTTAAGATAAAAAAATTGTAAATGAATAGTTCACGAAATGAAGTAAAATATGCTAAATTCCGTTTAATACATGGGTTGAACAGAACAAATTTATGTTCAGCTTCGTCACCTGTTTTTTTTCTTGTTCGGCCTGCTGTCCAAAGTTTACAGGATCATATATCAAGTTTCTTTGCAGTTCGCTAAGTTCAAAACGTTCTAAAGAAATTGTATCAAACATAACATCTTTGAGATTTTATTATTTCATCAAAAAAACAAACAAACACTAAACAACCCTGAGTAACATATTCAGATAGAAAGTATTTAGACAATAGGAATCTTATGAGAAAACGTTCCGTGGAATATTTTTTTTTAACATTGATTTTCAACTGTGAAGGGAATTCCAACCTAAGCAGGTCACAAACTTTTCCTAATTTCCTTTGAGTGAAGCTGAAGTATAGCGTTGAGTTTCCGTCATTAAATTCGTCACAAAAACAAACAAAAAATCATCTTTTGACAAACTTCAGAGAAGGTTAAAACAAAAATTCTTAAAATGATTAGAATCGGGGACATTAAGAGAGAATTTTTCAAAATCTTTGAAAACGCAACGGATATTTCCTTAAGAAAAATTGTTCCTAGTTCCTAATAGTTGTAAATCATGACATGTAAACAACGCGATTTCCCGATACATATTTTTTTTTTCAACTAAAAATCGGAATCAAAATACTCCGACTTACATTCAAACTTTAAAACTAATTGATTTTATAAAAGTTGTCTACAGACTTGGACATAATATTGAGTTTTTTCGTCATTTTTAAATAATAACAAAAGCTTCAACTAGTCAGTGCAAAGTTACTACTTTTGCACACAAGTAGGCCAGACAGCTCGCGTTTAAGATATGCTAGTCTCATTCTCCAGCACGCCTGGACAACAAAATAATTCACGTAGGGGACTGCGAAACCCTAACATTTGTGAAAAATGGCCATGCTGAGGCCAGCGACAATTGACATATTTAAACTCTGACAGTCCGAACATTAGTGCATAGATTGCATATCAAGCTGACAAATTTTTGAAAACTCCGGCTAAAATTGTTACTGAACAGTGGCCAAAAAAATAAGGGTTTCAGCCTGGTTTTGCTTGCCACATTCAAAAAGAGCATGTAAAATTCATTATCGTTACCTTCAGGTATAGATTTATCATCTCCACAACAAACCTTCTCTTCTTTCTTCGATTCCTTTTGCTCGCTCTCCTCCGCAAGACCTTTTTGTTCGTTCTCTTCTACTTCTTTTTTCTTGTTTTCGCTAACACATGATTTAATTGCATTGTCGCCGGTCCATGTATCTTGCAAGGCCCAGTTAACAACAGGTGGTTTTGCTGGAGGATGGATACTAATTGATGAATCCTGGAATGTAAATAATTCTGATGAGAAAACACAAAAACGGAACTGTTTCAAAATTTACGCCCTAAGACCACACATATTAATATTGTTCTAAAAAGACAAAAAATCAAAAAAAATCATGGAAAGAACACCTACTTGCTTTACTGGAGATGTCCACAAACCACCAGGAAGACTCGTCTGAATATTATTAAGTAAAAAATATTTTTATACAATAATTTTGGATTAAGTATCACCTTCGACTAATTGTAGGATCCATAGTTGAAATAAACGCAAATCTTGGGTGGGAAGTGTAGTGACACATTAAGACAACATGGTCCTTATATTATGTTTGGTATCTTATCGGGGGAAAAAGGTGGCAAAGAGTGACCAAATTTTTGCTAAGTGAGTTTGCCAACCAACCATTTTTGCTGATTTTTTATTTATTTTGTGAGTAATATTGCAGATTTATTTTATTTGACCAACATTTTCTGTCGAGTTTTTTTAATGACCACCATTTTTGTGTTTTTTTTTTTGGTCAATTTCATTTTTGTTTATTATTTACAATTTGATAAATATGAGACCATAACGGAAATAAAGAGAACAGGAATAATAAAACAACCTTTCGTCGCGCTTATTTTCTTTCTAAATTTTAATCAAACGAAAAAAAAACACTTGAATCTAAATTTAAAAACAAAGAGAAAATGTTCAAATGGAAGAAAAAGAAAAAATTATCATTGAAATAGACTGCTTATTATCGTCTTGTTCTTTTTATCGAAAGAAAAAAAAGCATTAAAAATTCCAACTTTCGTTGCCATTTTTCATCTGGAGATTTGTCAGTAAAAAATTCAAAAATTTGAGTGAATAAATGTTGTTCCGTTTTTTATTTTTCAGTTAAGAATATATAATAAACTAGTCGTTAGCCCGTGGAAAATCCACAGGTTCGCCCGTCCTTTTTAGACCGCATTGCGTGCTTCTCGCTATTGCGCAGCTAAGCTACCATTTTGCGTGACAGACAGACAGACAGACAGACAGACAGACAGACAGACAGACAGACAGACAGACAGACAGACAGACAGACAGACATAAAGGTGTTATAATATAGACAAGAGAAAGAAACACTTTTTAAGAGCTCAAACTTTTTACAACCTTGTAATTTTTAATCACCTGTGTTTGAGTAAATTTTGCGTTAACCGTGTCAACATATTGAAAGTTATTATATTGGAATTTAATTTCGCACTTGTGTTTGGTATATTTCAGTTATAAAATTATTATTGTTAGAATAGCATGTCAATTGTCAATTAATATTATCCTTGGTTAAAGAAAAGACGTTCTGTATATTCAATGCCGACTTTAAACAATCACAGCAAAAAACTAAACAATCTTGAAGGACCGAATAATAAGTAAATACAACTTTTTGTGTGTTTTTCGAGCGAGCGAAAAATTAATTGTTTATAAAAACAACATAATCGCAAATATAAATTCCCATGAAGTATATAAAAGTTCTCTAATGGAGATTCGAGAAAACTTCTAGTCACATATAAAATCCTGGCGAAAGAAACGCCAGAGATTGTGGCACAAATTCTAAAGTTAGTTGCACCTAGGATATTTTTGGAGTAAAAACACAGTAGCTTCAGAACTAGGAATTTAGGCATGAAAAAAAACACAAGAATTTCAAACTGACAGCTTTTTTTTCTTCTAAAATAGAAAAATGCCAAAAATCGCCTGCATGTATTTAAAAAAAAATCAAGAAATCTGGTTGAGTTATGGTCTAAGTTTCAAATTTGATCCTAATACTAACTGAAGTTGTGATTTTTTTTCCTACTATAAGGATGTTAAAAAATTAAAGGGCGGTTTTGAGTAATTATCAATATCTAAGAGTTTTGGAGATATAACACCTGACAATTTTACAGCCAGGTGTCTAAAAACTGTCTGGTGGGATTACCACCTAACTTTTTTAACGTAAATTTTCTGAACTTTTTAAGAAACACTTACTATGAAAACAACATTTTCAAAAAATTCAACTTTTTAACTAATGAATGAATCTTACATGGCTTTTCTGTGACTTTTGATAAAAAATTAAAATTTCCCTGACTTTGACTAGGCTTAATAATTCTGCAACTTTTCAAAGTTTTTAAGTTTTCTCAAGTCACGTAGCACACAATTAATTTTGTAAAAAATTTTCCCATATTAGCATTTTTTCCAGACTTTTTTCAAGGAGAATATTTCATTCTTAAGAGTTTACAAAAGGTAGTGGCCATCATGTTTCAAAGAACTAGAAGACTTGCGTATTTATTTCCTCTAAACAATCTTTTTCTTTAAATTTCCAACCTGAGATGACTAAAAAACAACAAACGTACAATAATAACTTACAAAGTCTTCACCCTGCACCATTCGCGATAGTAAGCGAGTCTTAGCTCTAGTAGAGTCTTCCCTCATCTAGCCAAAAAGAATTATCACAATCAGAACGTTTTATTACACACTAATACACTTTTAAAAATTTAACAATTGCAAAACAAAGACACCCAATCAAGTGGCATAACATCAACAACCTGGCTTCGTTTACCATGACTGAAAGTTTTCCAGATTTCCCATCCTTAACCCTATTCGGTCCGGGGGGGGGGCGGATTCCGCCCCCCCCCTGATGGTTTTTTTTAATAACTCCTGATTGCTTTGTTATATGGCTATGATACTTACTGAGTTTCAACATTTATCTATTAGACACCTGCATGCTAATTTTTTAGGTCCCATACTTTTCAGAGGCTTTGATATTGGCCATTACTCGAAACTACCCCTAAAAATCTCTATGAAATCCTTATAATGGGGAAAATATAATAACTCCTGTTAGAATTATCCTTAGAACTTGAAACTTGCAACACAACTTTATTTCATCAAGAAGAATCATTTTGAATAATTTGAACACGTGACTAATCCGATTTCCCGATTTTGTCGGATTTCACCCGAAAATCGGAAAAAAAACGGATTTTCGGGCAATTTTTGGCAATTTTTTATCCGATCCATGTAAAAACCGGAAGATATGTTAAATAACTTTTATTTAGCTTTCAGAAACTTTAAACAGAATGTAAAAATTCGCTCTAGAACGAAAGTAATTATATTTTAAGCAGATAGTGGCATTTTTGACAATTTTCAAGCTTCTGATGACGTCACAGAAAATGTGCTGACGCAAGCAAAAGTTTATTGGCGCCATTTTGTTCCTTTTATGACGTACTATAAGTGTGCCAAGTTTGATTCAATTTGAACAATCCTATGAAAAGTTATTGAGGGGGGGCGGAATCCGCCCCCCCCCCGGTCATAGTATGTTCGAAAAACCCCGGACCGAATAGGGTTAAAATCATATTGCTATTTTTATTATGCAAGCCTGGGTCTCATATCAAAAAACCTCTAATAGTTATGTTAGCAGCTATTACAAAAACAAATCAGTTCACTTTAAAGAGGCAAATTTTTTATCAAGTAAATTTTGCAAAACCTTGTTACAGTCTTGGCCCAAATCCCCAAAATAAGTTTCAACAAAATTTTAAAAATCAATCCTTTTACTGAAATTACTGCAAGCTCGCTTTCAGGGAAACGTAGTCATTTACAAAAATATATTCAGCAAAACCAAGCATTTTGGGACCGAATATCCACAAAATAATTTACTTCGCAGAGGTAACTTTGTATAGCATAAAAAAATATCAAAAACTGTAACAAATGATCAATCTAAAAAGTAATCTCAGGTTTCCCCTGTTTCCTTGAGTATTGCATATTTCCTAGACTGTTGTAAAAATGTTCTTTAACAAAGTAAATTCACCGTTTGTGTAATTTCATCAATTTTTTGATTTGACTCTTCGATTTCGCTTTTTATCAGCCGAGTATTGGTACGACATGGTATGATGCACGATTTCAGCAATTCTTTGTTCAGTGCTTGCAAATCTTCTTCTGTACCTCTGTAAGGTATTTTCATTCCTAGCGTTCTCTGTAATACAACATTCTGCTCGTTCTCAAGCTGAAATATAAGAGTTAAGGTGGTCATAGTATACGATGGTAGCTTTTAGTATTAAAACCCAGTAAAATCGCCGGTTATTTGTAGTGTAGTGAAAGTAACAGGTTACAACGCATTATGTAAATAACCAAAATATGGCAATCATTTAATAAGATCGATCAGTTAAATACAGACGTTTAATTGGGGTTTTCAAAACACCATACAATAACTTATCAACTTGTGGTCTATTGGACAAAAGGCCAATATGATAACAGAAAGCTATATTTTTTTGTTATTACTGCATTTGTTAACCATTTAAGTTAGATAGAGATAACTTCAGTTTAATTTTCTTACAACCACACCATTTTCTTAACAAACAAAAAAAATTAGGTGATTATAAGGCAAAAAGGAAAAATTTCTGTCTAACAACAGATTAAAAAGATTCAAGCTAAATTTATATGTGGATTTAACTTATGTGAACAAACCAATGTGGTTAGAATTTGGAGTTTCTGAACAGCTATCTTGAACATGCGACCAACATCCTATTTTGTCACAGCAAAAGAAATAAAAATTTAACAACATAGTCAGGAGAAAGTTACTCACAAGGAACTAAGTACAAACTTTAATTTCCAAATAATATGTTCATAGTTATTATAAATTATGATAAAAAATTTCAAGAAAGAAACATTAATCAAAACTGTTGCTTCCTTAAATCTGTTTTACAAGGTTCACGGCTGTCAATTTTTTATATTGTCGTGGGTAGCTGTCCTTATCAATCACCAATTTACTGTTTGGGAAAATTTTTTTAAACATTCTATCATTATTTCTAGATTAATGAGAATACGAAGGGAAAATTGTCTGAACCAAAATGATCCCATCATTAGGCAATCCTCTTTCTAGCAAAATTGCAACCTAAATAATCAACAACTAAATACATATCTAAAGTTTCCATCTGGCGTTAATTCGCGTTAGGCAGGTGCATTAATTGGAGTAATTTTTCAACACTTAATGTAAGCGTCAATGAGTCATTAGCACATTAATTTTACCGAGGATTAGCATGCAGGAACTTATATATCAATATTTTTTTAATTTAGGGCAAACACACTCTATCTTTTGCAGGTGTGAAAGATATTTTTCTAAACAGACAAAAAAGTTCACCTGTGCAAGATTATATATCAATTCTTGCACAAGAAGGCATTATTCTTAAAAGTGCCCTCAATAATTAAGCATCAGATAGAAAACAAGCTTAAATACTCCAGATCTTTCATTTAAATTTTTTTTAATGTTGAAAAAATAAAATTGACATACTGATTTTAATGATTGCTTTTGTTTTTCCAATTGTTTTAACTTCTTTAAACTAGCAACACGCTTCGATACTTCCTGTTGAAATTCACTTAGTTTCTTTTCTTTTTCAGCAATAAACCTGTTTATTTTTTCATTTTCCACTTGTGCGTAATACTAAAGATTAAAAACATAATGTTGACTTTTAAAATACTTAGCTCCCAACAAACCACTATTTAAGTCATTATTTACACAGCTGAATAAGATCAAAAAACAAGATCAAAGTTTCAGCCAACACATAATGTTTTGTCCACAACCTTTGAAAAAAGATTCTCATACTTTCACCCATGGTACACTACAAAATTAATACGGATTAAAGTTCTTGTTTTTAAAATCAAAAAGTATAATCTCTATCCAAACTGTTAAAGTTACAGGGTGATAATCAAAAATTAAGGGACCTCGTATTACAAAAGTAGCAACACCTTGAGGATTTTTTTCCTCACCTTTTTGTCTTTGTAACTTTTTTATATTGGTAAAGTTTGACTCTATATCCTTTTACAAGCCAAAAATTTTGAAAACAGAAATTGTGTATTATATATCTTGAGAACATATCATGAGTTGCTAAGCTCTACAATATAAGTTTATTGTTATCTTTTACTCCCTTTTATTAACCTTGATTTGATTTTGTGTTTAACAAATACCTCTAGAAATAATTAATTTCAGTATTATTAACGTACTTCTGCAATGCCAGCTTGTGCATCTTCGTCATATGTGTTATTATAACATTCAATCCATGCACCTTGAGGATTCCCACTCACCATGCGAATATCAAGTACATTTTTACCTGTGTATGACTTTTGTGAACGTGGAGGGGGTGTACAAGCTGAACAATTTCTATGCGACATATCTAAACTAAAAGAAAAAGGGGACAATCATTTCACAAGCACCACTTTAATAAAGCTAATACTACTATTAACATAAAAATTGAGCCAATTTGTCAAATAATAAACAAGACATCTTAAAATCTTCCTTGCAAGGGTTACAAAGAAACACACAGACTAAGCATATTTTTATATTAGATAAAAGCTTGATCGTGTTTAGGTTTCCACATGTAAGGGTGCACTAAAGAGAAACGATGTACAATGGATGAAAATCTGGCAACTTGAATACAAAGATTTCTCCAGTCTACTGACTAATTTTTTAAGAAAAACTAAAAAAAAACAAGAAGTGTGAAAAGTGCCTTTAAAGTGATTGCAGCTGAAAATATTCTTTTTATCCAATTAGGCATGTGTGACTTTTGTGTCGACTTTGTTATATATAATTTTTTAAATTAACGCTTAAAATTAACAAAGTAATAACACTTTAAATTATAATCTATGGAATATTTTTCTCAAGGTGATGGTGTAATGCAACAAAATGACACATAAAATTTAAAATTTAAGTGACTTACAACTATCTCCAAGCAGCTTGGATATCTGTGTTATTTAAGTATAGCTCTCGTTTTTCCAAAACTTTCCAAAGCAATTTTAAATCGATATCACTGACTTCTTGGTAGGATTTTAAATTTAATTTACCATCTGAAATGTCACCTATAAACTGCCCAATATTGCCAGTTTTTCCGTTGAAGTCTGGAACTAGTGTGGTGTTTATGCTCAAGAAAGCTGACTCGTTAGATATTCTTAGATGGCATGTGCCCACATCAAATGATTCTATCCTTGAAAAAAAGGTAAGGAACACTATTCTGGTGTAATTGGCAAAGGCAAAACTACCACCTGTCTTTCCTAGCACAGTAAGACACAATTTAAATTTTCAAAATGCATGTACTGTTTTCATCTCTATTATAATGGCATATCTTTTGTCTGTGTGTTTAAAATGCTAGCACGCAACTTCATTTTTGTCCAATGGAGAGTAATTCATTGCTTCATGCTAACAGGTAAACTAATAATATAATACTATAGGCAAATTCTCACAGATTTTCCAAGGGTTAAGAACTAGTCATTCTGTATTAGTCTTCACTAACACTAAAATTTTTTGTAAATGCACTATTTGTTTGATGGAGCTAAGGTATTTATCTTATTGTAACTAAATTAAATGCCTTCATACCTTCCATATGTTCGAACTGCTCGTCCTTCTAATGTCTGAAGATTTGTATTAATCTTTGAAAGAGATAATATAACAGCTGGCTCATCAACCATTTGTTTATCTAGCAAAAAACAGATTGCCAGTTGAAACAGTTACACACAGACAACTAACACTGAAGAAATCAGAGTTTACATAGAGTTGTTTTTTTAAATCATGTATATTCTTTTTCTGTGGTAATAATTTCTTTACCAACTCAAACACCGCAGTTACTCCATATAAATTAACAATGCCTTTTCTTTACACTTCCCCTCAGCATAATGAGACAGACTTGTGGTTTAATTCAGTTTTCTTTTAGTCCTGACACTATAAAAAATTTATGGGTTCGGCCATCGTACTTATACACTGAGTATCAAATAAAACAAAACGTAAGATAAAAAATATATGCCAATATAAACAAAGGCTTATTAAACCTTCCTGTAAACTATTTTTGAATAATATGATAAACTAAATCATTCAAAGAATATAGTGATTAGTTGAAAATTCTACACTGTTCTTGTCACAAATCTAAAACAGGTCTGTTCGCTTTGTAACTTTATGTTTCTGCAAATTTAACAAAAATGAACGTCATAAATTTCTTACACAAGTTCAACATCTGTTGAAATAAAATAGATTAAAATAGATTATAATTAAAAAAAAATAGAATTATTGGGGTACACTATATACAAAGTGTGGAAATAATATAAGTATGCAAATAATACTCTTAAAATAAGAAAAATATTAGCAAGAATTTGAAACAAATCAAACATATTATTGACATATATATAATATATAATTCTCAGAGACAAAACACTTTGTCAATACACGCATTTAAAAACAAAGTCAAAAATGCATGCCTCTGCAATGCTTCTTGGATTCTTCCTACAAACATTGTAAACATCTTTTGTTGCATAAGAATAAGAATATAAACTAACATTTCTAGTTGAGAATTTACAGTTAAAAAGTAGAAATAAATATGATAAGACTGTAAATATTATGTGCAGTACAAGTTAAACTTTTGTTCTGTTTCTTCTTTTGTTTTCACGCCTCATGATCAACAATTTCTTATTAAGTTCGTGTCTTGGTAGATTGTATTGAAATCTTAAGCGACGTACATCGTGAAGACTAAACATTCCTTTCCGTTGTGGTGATGGGTACTTTGGCTCACCATATAATTTTACAAAATACTTGTAACGATCAAAAAGCATTTTCTTGGCAAGATTGTACAGTTTTACATCCAGATAATTGAGTTTAGAGATCCTATCCAGAACTGGTTTGGATATATTAAAAGACTTCAAATACTCATATGCAAAACCAGTATCCCACAACTGAAAAGGCTGAATGAATTTCATATTAAAGGTTTTTTCAAAAACAAACTGACTTTCTTTTGGGTACTCCAAAAGACCAACATAAGTCAAAGTTTTTAGATTATTCTTGGCAATATTAAAAAGTTTACGATAGAGCTGAGGAGATCCCTTAATTTCTTTAAAATTACAACCCACAGAAGAAATATTTGATAACATCCATGTCTGGCGATTTACTGCCAAATTGTATGGACAGGACATGTACTGTTTGAGCAATAAATGTCCTGAATCAGTAAAACAGCTTGGATTAATTTTAGCCAACAATTTTCCACGACACATTGAGGATGCTTTTTCCCAGGACCCACCTCTTTGAACATGACGAAACTCACTTAAAAATCTGAATACTGGATCTCGAAGTGTGGTACCATAAAAATAATTTTGCTTGTTACCATGGTTGCGTGAGTGTATAAACTTAGGTGTACAGCTTCTTAAAGTTGCATAATCGGGGTGTACTCCACACGGCCACCCTGGTTTAATATATCTGCAGACTAGCCATTCATTTTTTATGCTATCATCATAACACCTACATGACTGCTTATATGTCCTGTCACAAAAACAATTTGAGTTTTTCAAGTTGAAAATCAAATGTTTTTCCATAGTTGTTCCACCTGTTTTTTGAATATGTATAAAGGCAAACACATCTCCATCATTTTTGTCAAAGTTACTTTTCACATGACGGATGTCATTTATTGTTTTTCGTTTCCTTATTGGTAGTATTGAGGAATTCCAATAAATACATGCCACAAAAAATGCAAGAATGAACAGAAAGAAAAAACTTCTTCTGTTTTGAAAATATTTGTAACAACTTTGCATAACATGTGTTCTTCAGCCTGTAATACACAACAACAGTATAATATAGTATACAAGCACATAATAAAAACTGATAACTGACATAAATAACATACATCAATTCATTTTAAAACTGGAATGCAACAAATCATTTTTGGAAGAGATGTTAACTTGTCTGAGACTATGTTTCCATAAGACAATAAGCATTGTGCTGTGGTGCAAAAGTATATTGGATAGGCAGTTTGTTTTCATTAGGAAGGTGGTATTTGAGCATGATTTTTATATCTGATAACTTCCACTACACAGTATAACATGTACCAGGTATGCACCGTTTTTTGAATAGGTTACAGCAAAAAGTGATACAGGGAGATGAAATACAGAAAGTCATTAAAATGTAAAATTGTTTATGAACTACTAACATAAAGGCAACGCGAGAATAACAAATTTTCAAAAAAAAAATATTTCTACTGTTGAAAATAATGTTTTTGTTTTTCAAAAAAGATTTTCTTAACTCACATTATGCATTTTGTTTGCACAATTCGCTGTCCACACATAATTTAGTTTTTAATTTTCATTATGCATTAGCATAATGGAAATAGAAAATGCAAAAATTATTGTCTAATGAAAACATGGTGTAAAATGAAACATGATGAAACATGATATGAGAAGTGGGTCAATGTAGCACGCTTGCAGGCAAGCCTAAAATGCTTGATATGTGCTTTTTATTGCCCACATGACAATATCTTCATGAATGATCAAAGGTCTTGCAACAAATAGCATATGGTAAAATA
Organism: Hydractinia symbiolongicarpus; assembly: GCF_029227915.1. Classification (NCBI taxonomy): domain Eukaryota; kingdom Metazoa; phylum Cnidaria; class Hydrozoa; order Anthoathecata; family Hydractiniidae; genus Hydractinia; species Hydractinia symbiolongicarpus. The sequence continues at coordinate 28,147,748 of NC_079877.1, forward strand.
TTATTCCCTTTTATTAATCTGATAAAAAATGATTATCTATTTATCTATTATTATTGTATATTTATATACATTGTTTTAAATGCGGAAATATATAATCAACTAAAAGTAATTGCTAAGGTTAGTCTTATTCAAATACTGGAGATATTATTAAATACATTTAAGGTAATGCAAATATCATTATAATGTGCAGTGCTTGTGTTGCCTTTATAATACCATGGTTGGGTTATTCTAATTAGAATTATTTAAAAACGTCTTTGAGAAATGTGATTAAAAGAAACTTTCTTATCATAACTTTCATGTAACCTTTACAATGGACATAAGGATTCTGTGTTATAAAAGATGTCTGTCTGTGAGCTAAAAGGGTAGCTGTTAGTTGTGATGGGCAAGTTCCCTTGGACTTTTATGACAGTTGAATTCCTGCGGTTTTAACTTATAAGTAGTATTAAATGCACCAACTGCTAACAATAAAAAATATATTAAGTAACAGAGATTAGATTTACCTCACAGAGTAATTCAGCAATTCTAATTTTAATTATTGCAAACACAAAATATCACTACTGCAATGGTATGTGAAATGTCAAAAAAATTGCAAACTGTAAAACTCCTTGTTATAAAATTACCACAAAATTCACTGCATTTCGTAAAAAAATAAAATATTGAGCACAAGAAATACATGAAAATTTAAAGAATTACCTACATTAAGATGATATTGAAAATGCATGTTATAGATGATAAAAAGTTGTTTATCAAATTTTCTTTGTCTATGAATTCCAAGATTTTCATCCGACCTTATCCAACATCATTAACAATGTGATGGTCAGCATAAAATCACTTTCTGAGTATATATCTTGCAACTTAACCAAAAATAAAACTTTTTTGCAGTGTAGACATGTGAAAAGCTTGGAGGTTTAATAATGATCTTATTAAAAAAAGATTTTTTCCTTTCCTAGTTTATATTTACAAAATATTTTTTTATAACTTTTTAAAGTGAAATATATGGCTGACATTATATTTTGAACAAAACAATAATTATATAATATATATGATGAAAAAATTATAATAATTAGCAACAATAGAATATATACTAAAAGAATAATTGTTCCGTATATATCAGGAACAGAGTTGATGTAAAATATGTCTTAAAATATATTATCAGTTAAAAATAAAGGCAAACAAGAATAAATTCTTAAACACAAAAAGCAATACATTTTACAACTCATTCAAAGTAGAATATCTACATAAAAATGAACACAACCTTTTTAATTTATGTCAGCACTCTGCATTTGCCAATGTAAATGACAATGAGTGAATGAAGCAGGCATGTAAATAAGATATCATGTTGCAATAAGAAAAACATTTTTATCATTTTTGTGATGTGGTCGTTGTGACAAGAAGATTGTGAGTAACCTGTTTACAACAGTCAAGGTTTTATTTTGTTTGACTAGCTATGGAATTATGGTTTAATTGGTTTAGTCAAAAATATTTTAAAATGTGAAATTTAAAAAAACAAATCCTTGTTAATAACGAATCTCAAAACATTGTTTAATAACAATAAAAACAGAATAAATAAATAGAAAAATATTACCACTTTTTAGAAGTATATTGGTTTTAAAATAATAACCACAATGCATGACCAAAAAATGCATATGTGCATATTTAAATATTATGTTTAAAACGAATCACAATTTAATCCTATCAAGCATCATAAACCTTATACACTTAAATATACCACAACAAAATACCAACACAATAAACAGCCAACTTAAAGAAACATCAAACAGTTCTTTCAATATCCTCGGCTTTTAGTTTTCCCCTTTTCTTTTTCCCCTTGAGTAAGTCTTTTTCACGTTTTTGTCGCAATACTTCTTCTTTTCTTAAAGATCTTGGGAGATTTTGTTTGATTCGCTCTAATCTGACATCACCCATTGAAAATTTGCCAGTTACTGACAAATTGTGATATTTAGGAATTCCATATTTCCTAGCAAAATAATTGTACCTTTCAAAAAAAATCTGTTTAGCATACTTGTAGAGCTTCACATCTAAACTAATTAAGGCTTGAAGTCTTTCCAACATTTCATCAGACTGTTTAAATGTTTTTATATACTCATTTGCAAAGCCTGTATCCCATAACTGAAAGGGTTCCTTAAATTTCATACTAAATGTTTTTTCAAAAACAAATTGGCTTTCCCGCGGATACTCGAGAAGACCAAAATATGCGATATTGCGAATGTTACGTTTTGCTATATTTAAAAGCTTCTGCTTGAGATTTTGTTTTTGAAGTATTTTTTTGAAATCGCAGTCTACAGCAGAAATATTTGACAACATCCATGTTTGTCGATTTATTGCTAAGTTGTATGGACATGATATAAACTTTTCTATTGTTACGTTATGCCAAAATTTTCCAGGAAAACATGCTGGAATTTGTTCTATAAGTAACCGTCCGCGACACAGGGATGAAGCAGCCTCCCATGAAGCACCTCTTTGTATGTGACGAAACTCGCTTAAAAATCTGTGGAGAGGATTTCGAAGAATGGTACCATAGAAATACCTTCTTTTTCTGTTTTCATATTTCGTATTGAAAAGCTTTGGTGTACATTCCCTTATTGTAGCAAAATCTGGATGAAGCCCACATGGCCATTTTGGCTGGATATACCTGCAAACAAGCCAGATCTCTCTAACATCCTTCCGATAACACATGCACGAAGGCTTCTTTGAATCTCTACATTCGCAGTTACTGTTTTCGATATTAAACACTAAATGCTTCTCAATCGTAGTTCCACCCGTTTTCTGAACATGAACAAAGGAGAATACATCCCCAGCATCTTTATTAAAATTGATATTCCTATAGGCGTATTTCTTTTTTATGGGTTTTACAGGTAGGTTTCTTGTGCTGTTGTAGAAATATAAAATAGAACAAATAGCAAGAAAGAGTACTGCTCCAAACATCTTCTGATTCCACATCATAGTTCATAGTTCACTTTAACAAAAAATCATATATATACATGGTTTTTTATAATTCACTATGTCAAAATAAAAAAGGTGTGACCAATTTTTTAAAACAGATATTTTTTAGTTGGTTAGTATCTCCATATTTCGGCAAAACTCATGCAAAAATGACTCTCCTTTCATGATAAGAATTTAAGGTTAAAATCAAGAAAAAAATTGCTTTAGTTATAAAAAACTTTTCTTCAAAGCATTTAGTAAAAAAGAGTGGAGTACGTTAAAGATATATCTCAAAATTGGAGATACGCCCACATATAAAATGTTTATCTCCATAAATGGAGATAAGTTCATATACCACAAGAGTTGAGGGCTTCAAAAATGCAAAATCATGTTACATAGCCTTTCGGAATGAACGGGTTAATGACCTCTAAACCTCAATATCTCTACAAAGATACATGATCCTATATATTTTCTTGATTAGTGTTTCAAGATCTATACGATGAAGGGAACAGGTGTACAAATTTCTGAAAAAAAATTTTTGTGTTTTGACGGATCTTTGCTGACGTCAGCAAACTTTTTTAAACTCTTATACAGTGATGCTTTAATGTAACTTTACATGTGCACGATATTTATCACGTTCACACGAACCTTCGGTAGCGTCAAAACTTTTGTTGTTATTGTTAATTTATTGTTAAATACGTGAGCTAGTTTTGCATGTTAAAAACAATATAGTTGATATGTCACAAGTGAACTTTAATTAGCCTATGTAAAATTTGCGTAAGGGATCGTCTCAAAATGTACGTATGTTTTTTTCGTATAATTATACGAATGCTACGAAGTACTTCGTTTTGTTAAACGAATGTCATACGAAGTGCACGAAACAAAATAAAAAAATGTAAACAAAGTTTATACAAACTTTTTTAATACATGATACGAACTTAAACAAAGTTTTTTTATCATACAAAATGAAATGATACGAACTTTGAACGAAGTAAATTGCTATACGATCTTGAAACGAACTTCAAAAGTACCGGCGTAATTGCGCATAATTATTTCAATACGAAACCAGAAACAAAAGAATTAAACAAATTTTTTTAAAATACGAAAAGAAATTATACGAACTTTACACAAAACCAGAAATAAAAGAAGTAAACTATACAAGGTTGACTTTGAAAAGACTAGCAAAATTGCATATTCCTAGGTTCAATCTACACATCTATGGCGATCTTTTCATTTTCAACGATCCCGTTTTCATGATATTTAAACGATCTACGGCGATCCTTTCGTTTTCTACTATCCCGTTTTTATGATTTTTAAACGATCTATGGCGATCTTTTTGCTTTCCACAATCCCGTCTTTTTATGTTTTTTTAAATGATCTATGTCGATGCAAAAAACGCAACGCAAAAAAAAAACTAATAAAACTTGACGAAATTAGCAAATTACTTTTTTTATTTTAATCTTTATCAAGCAAGTTTAATTTGATCGACCGAAACTAGTATTCGAAATTATATGAAAAAATGCGTGCACAAAAATCGAGAAACGTGAGTATCAAAACAGTGTTCTCAAAATAGAAATAAAAAAACAGGTAGCAATGCACAAGTACAAAGCTATTATAAAAAGTTTTAAGAGGATGGCTTTGATTTTACATCCTTCGCATAAAGATGATTTTACATTAAGGATACTGTAAGGGTATAGACACATTTTCAGTATATTCGTTATTTCTCAAAAATAATGTTTTTTCTTCAAAATTATTTATTGAATATAAAAGCAAATTAAATTGTCTATAGGATAATATAAATATGAAATTTAATTTTTTTTCCAGGTAGCCATAAATCCACATCTTCGTTTTTCACTAAAACGTCCAAAACTCCCCTCCGTTTTATTTTTTTTCCTGCGTTATATTTACATATGTGAAAAAATGAATTTTTGCTTGCTCTATTGTGTTTTAACCTGTCTCTTTCTTTAAATAATCAAAATATACATAAATTGTGACAGAAGTTGGTCTTCTGTCACATAAATTGTGACAGAAGTTGGTAGAGAATGTAAAAAAAAAATTTTGTAAAAAAATTATATTTATACCATTACAGTATCCTTAAACACAAAATCTTTAACGCTTTACACGTGCTCATTCACTTTTTTAAAAATATAATCTTTTAATAGCTTTCGTGATCGTTACCACTTTTAAACAATAGCATGCATGTTACATTTAAGAACAAAAGGATACATCAAATCTTATTGTAATGACTCGCACACAACAATAACAATAGAAACAATTAAGTTCATGTGTAAACAAAAGATATGCAAAGGTTCTTTATGTAGGCATGAGATCGTTACATGACGTCGTAAAACTTGCGTACATGTAAAGTTACATTTAAGCGGTACTGTATCTCATTAACCGTTCATCAAAAGCACATGATCAGATCCATTATTTTGATCAAAAATTTTTGCCTGCGCTGATATCTTTAGGTAGAGTGGGCATCGTTTGCTATCCCTGGTATTTGCCTAGTGCGGTCTTTGTCGTAAAAAAGCTTATTTTAATATGAATGAGTGCTTTGTTGGCTCTAATAAAAATAATGTTATCTAAAAGACGTTTAAATCACTTGAATATACGTATTAGGGGTCGTCTACAAATTTCGTATGATATTTTATACGAATATATACGAATTTAATTGCTTTTAATTCGTATAAAAATCGTATACAATTCGTATAGTGTTAAATAGTTATACGATTTTTAAAAAATCTAATACGAATTTTATACGATTTTCATACGAATTGTCATACGAATTATATTCTCTTTTATACGATTTTCATACGAATTGTCATACGAATTATATTCTCTTTCATACGAATTGTCATTCGAATTATATTCTCTTTTATACGAATTTTCATACGAATTATATTTCGTTTTTACACTTTTAAAATGCAATCTAACAAAAACACTTCTATCGCCATTTTTCGTTTTTAAACTTTTAAAATGCGATCTAAAAAAACATTTCTATCGCCGTTTTTCGTTTTTAAACTTTTAAAATGCGATCTAAAAAAACATTTCTATCGCCGTGTTTCGTTTTTAAACTTTTTAAAATGCGATCTAAAAAAACATTTCTATCGCCGTTTTTCGTTTTTCAACCTTTAACATGCGATCTAAAAAAACATTTCTATCGCCGTTTTTCGTTTTAAAACTTTTGAAAATGCGATCTAAAAAACACTTCTATCGCCGTGTTTCGTTTTTAAACTTTTTAAAATGCGATCTAAAAAAACATTTCTATCGCCGTTTTTCGTTTTTAAACTTTTTAAATGCGATCTAAAAAAATATTTCTATCGCCGTTTTTCGTTTTTCAACTTTTAACATGCGATCTAAAAAAACATTTCTATCGCCGTTTTTCGTTTTTAAACTTTTGAAAATGCGATCTAAAAAAAACATTTCTATCGCCGTTTTTCGTTTTTCAACTTTTAACATGTGATCTAAAAAAACATTTCTATCGCCGTTTTTCGTTTTTAAACTTTTGAAAATGCGATCTAAAAAAAACATTTCTATCGCCGTTTTTCGTTTTTCAACTTTTAACATGCGATCTAAAAAAACATTTCTATCGCCGTTTTTCGTTTTTAAACTTTTGAAAATGCGATCTAAAAAAAACATTTCTATCGCCGTTTTTCGTTTTTCAATTTTTAACATGCGATCTAAAAAAACATTTCTATCACCGTTTTTCGTTTTAAAACTTTTAAAATGCGATCTAAAAAAACATTTCTATCGCCGTTTTTCGTTTTTAAACTTTTAAAATGCGATCTAAAAAATATTTTATTTTGAAACTCATATACGAATTTAATACAATGTCAAACGATTTTCTTTTTTTTAAAACCATACGCATCTAATTAAAATCTCATACGAATTTTTTGTTAAACTCGTACGAATTTAACTCATACGAATTTAATTTAAAACTCATACGAATTTAATTTAAAACTCATACGAATTTAATTTAAAACTCATACGAATTTAATTTAAAACTCATACGAATTTTATACGAATTTAAAAAAATTTCATACGAATTTAATTACTGTGTGGCAAAAGAAAATTTGTATAGCATATACGAATTTTTTTTATACGAATTGCTACGAATTTTGTAGATGACCCCTTATCTTTATTCATATACACAGTAACATCATTGTTATTAAACGTGACAAAAATGCAAAAATTTTGGGAAGTAACCTGCTTGTAGAACAGTCAGGGAAATCCTCTTAATTATGTTGTATAGGTGTATTAGCTGTATTATACAGGTTAATTAAATGACATGCATTTAAATTATGAGGTCAAAAAATGTAAATTTTAGCACCGCTGCAGCTCATTCATGGTCAGTTTGACCACTACATTATAAAAACAAAATGGTATTTCCAGCACCCTGTTCAAAAGATATGGAATAAAAACAATGGTTCATTGTAGTGATAGTCTATTTAAGCTGTACTGCATCCTAGTTAAGATGTCACGTCACTTGATACAGCCTATTTAAGAGCTCATTTTTAAAACTTCAAATTTTGCCAGTCTCTGAGGTGCTACGAAAAAACTAATGTATTGGAGATGCACGTAAATATTGGATTTATTCAGTTAGATAGATGCTAAAATTCAGTTAAATGTTTGTTTTCGACAATCAAGGTTTTGTACATCTTAACTAAGCTATAAAATGCCTAATTAGACCATATCATTCATAATAATTAGGCTGACATCCAGATTAAGTTGCCAGCTTAATTAAGAGGATTTCCCTGACTGTAGAAGAATGAAAAAGGTATGATGCATAGACAAATATGTATATGTATTTTTTAAGAAAAGTGGTAAGCCTGGCTATAACAAACATAAAGTCAATACATTGAGCTTAAAAGTTTCAGGCCTCATCTTGGAAACGGCTAGAAATAACTGACGTCATTGCCAGCGTGGGTAACTAGGCATCACATCTGGGATCAAAATAAGACCAATTTTTGGGTAAAACCACCCCGGAACAGATGTATTGATGAGGTGAAAAAATACTATCCTATAATACAGATCTAAGGTTTATCATTTTTTTGTTCTAGTTGCCCCCAGTGGAAACAATCCACTAACTATAGGTTTTTGTGATTTTCTGGGCTAGCCACTTTAAATATGTATTATTATTATTATCAACATTTTTGTATTGTTATACACCTGCTTTAGCTAGCTAGCTCCATAGCTATCGGCGTTTCGGTTCAGCTGTTCAGCCTTGTTATTGTGTGATGATTGACATTTTTCTTAATTGACGAATTGCATTTATGCTACATTCGCCATTTTAAAATTTTGCTGGGTGAAAACAAACTTATATAGTTCGTAGCGGGAAGATAGATAGATAGATGTGCATATTTTACATGGCTAGCCTCACAAATATCGAGGGATATACCCTGTCTATTATTTCCAGGAGGGGCCATGGCGTAGATGGAGAGTCCTAGAGTATTTAATGCACATTTTGAGCTACGCAGACCCAATTAGAGCCCGCACTCTACTAGACAACTCCCGGCAACATCCAACGGCCCACACAGTGTGCCATCTTCCCAATTTCCCTCACACATGGCTTGGGTTAACCCGGGGCTATGGTAATATTCACTCGCCCATGTTGAATCGCCGTCAAGAGAAATCGAACCCCAGTCTCCCGCACAGAGTACGAGAGCTATAACCACTAATCTACGGCGCCACAAATACATAACAAGGGGGAAGAATGCTAAAAAATGTAAAAATGTGGAATTGGAAGAAGCTAACGAAAGGTAGCCAAAATAAAAATCTGTCTGGAAATGATGCTTAGCTATATAGCTAGCTATCTAGATTTTGCTTCAAAAAATTATTATTGCTCGAACTGCCTAACATTTTTCTTAAAACTTTTCACCTCCAAAAAAATTGTTATAAAACGACGTCAAACTACTAGAGCTTTTACATTTTCTTTTTTTAATTTTCCGAATTACCCAATTAACTTACGCTACAATCTATTAAGCAGCAAATAAATACTTTTAATACTGCCACTTATAGTACCCTAACTTGCAGATTTCCTTGACCTGTTGACAGATAAAATTTAGCACAGAATATTATCGCCACAGAAGCGGCACCATTTTAGTTATCCACGAGGATTGGGTGTTTCTTCACGTATCAATCATACATATGAGTCTCGTTGTCTGCCCTTATCAGTACGGGATCTTTCCCCGCTCGGGTGAGTTTTCCCCCAATTGAGTAAACCACTCGATCGAGTGAGTCGGCACCGGTGGCATTTTTTCACGACCACCCGATTGAGTGAGTCATAACTGGCGGTAAATTTTTAGCTAGCTAAGTACATAAACAAACCGAACTGCTTGGGAGAGAATTAGTTCTTGCCTAGCACCTAAGTCAGCTTAAGCTCTAGAGACAGCTAGCTTTGTGAAAGATATCAATATTGCTCTTATATATTTTGTGTCAGATATGATAAGAAATATGCACATTTTTCTCTATATAGCTTGCTATACTGGCTTCTTATTAAACCAACTCCAAGCACATGTCTATAAGACAACTAAAATGAGCTTCAAAGCCTTAACATGTGCAACCTAGACTGAAAATATGCACCATGTAGTCAATCCAACTCAAGAAATCATCAATAGCATCGGAACGGTACGGTGAGTTTTTGAATTTCCGCGCCCGAAGGCGTAGGAAATTCTTTAATACCGTCGTTTTTTTCTTTCGGAGCATTTTTTGAGAAAAAATCGACCCTGGGATTTCACGTTCTTCTGAGAGGAGGATAGTATTGGTATTACCGACTAACTAACTAACCCTGTCCCAAATGGTCAAATGCAACGTCACAGATTTAAACTTCGTACCCACAAGCTCCCAAGTACTGGGAAGTCATCCAAATGACGTTCCAGGCCGAAATTGGTATTTGTTTTCGACAAAATTTGGCACAGTTAACAAAAAAAGTATGCTGAGCATAATGGTGACATCATAATTTTGATTTTTGTCACCTAAATGTCATTTTAGGCCAAAAATTGGTCCAATAATCAAAACTACTTTATTTTAAACAAAATTTGGCACAGTTAACAAATGAAGTATGCTGAACATGATGGTGACATCAAAATTTTGATTTCTTGTTACCTAAATGCCATTTTAGGCCAAAATTGGTCCAAAAATTAAAACTACTTCATTTTTGACAACATTTGGCACAGTTAACAAATAAAGTATGCTGAAAGTGATCATGATACAAAAGTTTGATTTTTTTTGTCAACTAAATGCCGTTTTTTGTCAACTAAATGCCCATAAACGTTTCAAACACAAGACTTTCAACCATTAGGCTGTATTTTTTGTTAGAAATTTCTTAGCAATTTCTTTTAAAATGTGAGTTTATTATGACAGGTTTCGTTTTGTTTGCGTTTGTTGTATGATATGTCACTTGTGTGCTTTATCTTCAGAGCTTCATGCACCAAACCTCTCCGAATGTTTGGCACGTAGCAGGTTGTCATTAAATATTTTGGTAGCGAGCGGAAATTCTTAGAGCCCCCAGGGCTTCTTGTTTTTTTTTAATCCGTGAAACGGCGCAAAAAAAATAAAATAATATTGCACTTTTGGCCAGCGGCTTGCCCTTGTAAAAAGCAATTTTAAGTAAGAAAAATACTCACCCGATTCAGGTAAGTCTTTCCCCCGATCGGGTGGTTGCGCACTCACTCGATCGGGTGATTTTACCCTGATCGGGGGGGACAGTCTCCCGATCGGGCAAAGATCCCGTACTGCTTATATATTTTAAAAAACTAGTCGTTAGCCCGTGGAAAAATCCACGGGTTCGCCCGTCCTTTTTATACCACATTGCGTGCATCTCGCTACCTGCGCAGCTAAGCTACCATTTTGCTTGACAGACAGACGGACGGACGGACGGACAGACAGACAGACGTATACGGGTATTATAATATAGATTTAGCTATATCTAAACCTTCCCCGAATTTTATTTATTTTCTTTGATGTGTCGCAACAATTTCTTAACTTTTTTAAAGAAAATAAATGTATTTTCTAAATCCTCACATAAAAATTGATAAATCGTGAAATTTTCATATTCATACATCAAACAAACAACCTGCTACAGCAGGTTTTTCAATTTTGTACTAATTAACCTTTGCTCTTTGTACACGTCGAAAATTAAGAAGGCTTAGACCGTAACAACGATACCTCCAAAACAGCACTTTCCCATGTCGGATTAAGTTAAAAATTTATACACACACCAATTTACTGATGCTGAATATGATGTCTCGCCGTCCTTGTATCAAAAAGAGAGAAAAGAGCCCTGGGATCGAGGTTGGATGGTAATGTCAAAACATCAAAATTCCAAACACAGTAAAGACTTTTCATATGAATAGTAATTTTATTCATTTAATTGAAGGAAAAAACTGTTTTAAATCTAAAATTTTTAAGTAAATCTGAGAAAACAAACATAGAAATACACCTTTACGATAATTCGGAAAAACTAACACTCCATCGCAGAATATTTTGCGATCGGGGAGGAGGTAAACATATCACTTTTATAAGAGTTTAAAAACGCGTTATTTCGTGATAACTTTTCTTGTCGCGTTTTGTTTGTAATGAAAAGTACACAAGAGTTGCATCTTGTTATTATTAACGTTTCCTGAAAATTTGCAAGAAATTGATAGAAGGAAGTTAAAAAACTGGAGAAAACACGCTTTCGTCTTCATCAAACTCTCACAAAATCACGTTTTTTAGCTCCTTTCGTTCGATATTGTAAAACGATGGAGAGCCGTAGGAACGCGTGTACTATTGAATTATCGTAAAGGTTTATTGACGTGCACGGCTACCTACTACAAAACATACTGCGTAGTATGCTGAGGGTGAATATCGTAATTTGATCGCGGCATTAAATTTTGTAATTGGAGATTAAGTAATTTTTGTGAGTTTGTATCTTGGAGAATATTTCTCAAGAGCTTAATCACGAATTTTGAGAAAAACTGCGACATTATTACTTTTATATTTTCATGATAACATTGAATTTGCTGCATCTTTACCAATATTTAAGAGAGTTAGACCCCGTTTACACGCATTTTTTCATGCCGGCATGAAACTCCTGCCGGCATGAGTTCATTTCGGTGTCTTAAGGTTTCGCAAAAGTTGTGTAATGCAAAACAAGCTAGTATAGCATTTGGAACATGTTTCACTTGCAGATCCATAGCGCGATTTAAAATTCTCCACCTAGCTTTAAGCCTTCCAAATGCGCATTCTATTTGGTTACGGGCGGAGCGTAACATTTGATTGAATATGACTTGTTCATTCGATATGCAATGATCGAACTCCTTCATCACATGTGGTAAAAGAGGGTATGCAGGATCTCCCAAAAGCAACTGTGGCACGGATTCACCATCCTCTACGATCTCCTTGTAAAATAATTTAAACTCTCCATTAAGATACTTTTCCTGAACCGTGCAGTTAGCAAAAACTCTAGCATCATGAACACTGCCTGGCCATTTAATTTCGACATTCGTGAATTGTCCATTCGCATCGCATATTGCTTGACAATTGATCGAGTAATACATCTTGTAGGAAAAGTAATCATGAGAGTTTTCTGAGGGTTGTTTTATTGGGATGTGTGTGCCATCAACACAACCAATCACCTGAGGGAATCCAAATCGTTTTAGGAAGTTACTGGAAATCTTTTCCACATCAGCCTTTTCCACTGGGAATTTTATCAACAAAGAAGCGATATCTTTCGCTAATATGCCACATATTTCATGTACAACAACACTTGTCGTACTTTTTGCTATGCCAAATGTATTGCCAATCATCAAAAGAGAACCTTGGTCCTTCAAGTAATAAAGCGTAATAGCTAGTCGTTTTTCTAGCGGAATTACGTCTTTGCGGACTTGTGAAGACCTTTCCTTTGCGTAAGGTCTAATTAATTCGACAAGTTTCATAAATTGTTGTTTTGTCATTCTGAAGTTTTGTAACCAAGTATCGTCACACATGTTACCAACAATGTGCAAGTTATCCCACCATTTATCAGTTCTTCCAGGTTTAATCCAGCATTTTCTCTTGCTTCTAACATATCTAAAAAATGAGTAGTTGTGCAGGAAACGAAAAAGAATAATAAAAATCCACAGCAAAACAATATAAATATTTACCTCAACCTTGCACGTCTGTACCTCGACAATGCTGTATTTCTCTCCATAACTGCTTGATATCTCAAATTGTTGAGCCTCCTCTGTTCTTGTAAAAATTTCAATACCAAAATACTTAGTAGTTGTAACAACGTTGAAGAACTCACGAGAACTGCATTCAAGGCTGAAAAAAGCGCAAGCTGTCTTTTGTTGGAAGCCATGTTTAAAATGAATCTGTGGGATGAAAGTTCATAATTCAGCATGTATTTGAGAATGGTTTTCATTTCATGCCGGCATGAAATGAAACTCATTTCATGCCGGCAGGAACGCTCTGTGTGAACCAAAAAATTTTCATGACGGCATGAAATTTCATGCCGGCATGAGTTTCATGTCGGGTACGTGTAAACAGCCCCTTAGTTAGGTATTCTTTTTAAGAATAGCTATTGTCATGCTGGGTAACTTAGGCCAAATAATGCCATTGATTTCAAACCAGTTGTTTATACAACAAGCAATATATATGACACATGTCGATTGGACATCAGGATTTATGCTGATATGATCGATACGTGGAGGAATTTCACAAGAATATCGTATTTGCTTTACCATGCGTGACCTCACAAAGTCATAATGGTGTTCACAGTAACGATGTAAGAAGTATATAATTCGATTTGATGTTGTGTTTTTATAGACGATCAGAAAATCCACTTACGCAGGTCTGTCTCTGAATTTTCACCTGTTGCCTCTATCCATGATTATGAATTTTTTTACACACAGTTTTGTAATGTCTACTATAGCTATATAGCTAGACTACTAGCTACACAAGATGATGGATGTGCATACTTTACATGGCTCTAAACATCACATATATCCAGAGATGTACCCTGTCTAATATTTCCAGGAGGGATCATGGCTTAGATGGGGACATTTTATACCACGCGATGTCCTCATCCTAGTTTATCATGCTATTTTTCATTCTCATCTACTTTATTGTTCTCAAATCTGGGGTCAACCTACTAGTGCTTCTGTAAAACAGATTTATACACTTCCAAACTGGGCTATTCGTTTAATGTCTTTTGTCAATAGATACACGTGTGCTACTATTCTCTATGCAAATCCTAATATACTTAAATTTTCTGAAACTGTAATATGAATAATGTTATGTTCTTCTTCTACTCAAGTTCTATAAAAAGACGCTTCCTGAACCTATTTGCTCTACATATGCATTGACTTCACTCACCCCCCCCCCCCCCCCCCCCGCACCACACAAGCACAATCTAATGGTATTATAAAAAGTACCTTCTCACACCACCAATCTATTTGGTACTAAATCAATTCGTCATCAAGCTATTTTATCATAGAACTCCCTTCAAACACTTATGCCACACATTAAATTCTTAGATGCCTCATCTTGTATGCTCAAAGATAGCCTCCATAATCATATTCTTGCATCCTACTATATATAGATAAGATTTGTCTCACACTATATAGATTCTAGTTTTGTCTCTGTTTGTCCCTGTAACCTAGTGTTTTTCTAGGCTTGTGCCTGTTTGTTTCCGTTCCACGGTGACCATCATACCCCTAGCTCTTAGCTATCATTGTAGCCTCCCTCCAACATTTTCAGCTATGTTTACTATATAAACTTGTATTCTTATGCCTAGGCCTATATACAGTACTGGAATCAGGACACCTAACATCGCGAGCGCGTATCATGCGCGACACGAATGATCCGCGATCTTATCGTGACCATTGCGATTGTCACTATTAATCGTGATTGTCTTGATGGATCGTGAATAACATTAAAAATATTAAACAATAAATGTGTATAGCTAATCTTGTGTCTTTGTTTTGTTTCTTTACATTTAAAAATTCTTTTGCAACTTGTATTTTTATTAGAAATTGGATTTTAGAAATAAGGTGACTCCAACTTAATTACTTGTTCTACGGGCGAAGTAGATAGTAGTTTACGGTCTGTCAGTCGGCAAAATAAACATTATTTTATTGAGAATGTATAAGTGGTCGGAACAACAATAAATAAAAAAATACCAACGGAGGAGGGTGTTACAACAAGCATATTTTTCTTTATGTTTTGCTTATATTAGCCAATGTTAAATTAGCGAATGTCCGATTTAATGAAAGTTCATGGAAAATAAGAATGTATATATGGTCGGAACGACAACAAAAAATAATAATAAAAAATAACGGAGGAGGGTTTAACGACAACCGTTTTCTATGTATTTTTGCACAACGCACGCTGTTTATATTTTTATGTTGCGAAGGAAAAATAATAATTTGTCTCACTAAAAAAATGTAACTAGTACTCAAGATGAAAAGATAAAAATACTTGCATGCTAAAAAATTTGTTTTCAAAAGTTATGCAGCAAGTTTTTTTCCTGTTGTTTTGAAAGTTATACAGCAAGAATTATTCTTGTGATGTTTCGAAAGTTATACAGCAAGTTATTATTTTACTATTTAAAATAATAAAACACAAAATTTATTTTAATAAAAAAGTTAAGTGTTCTTTTAATGTTTTTTGCGCAGTCTTATAAGAAAATTAAAATTTAAGTGTAAAAAAGTATCACAGACTATAGTTTAGTTGACAATATTTAAAGTCTTTCGCAACATTAAAATTTTTTATTTATATTCTTAAGGGAGGAGGGTGTTAGGACATGCGTATTTTACGTTGTTTTAATTATTTTTCAAATATCATTGAAAAAGATTTAATGATATTTATTATTTTTCCTAAATGATATCGACTAAGAAATTTAAGATTTTTTCAAACAACGTAATTTTAAACATATTAATCATAACAAAGGAGGGTGTTACAACATTCATAATCTTTTTTTCACAAGCTGGGATAAGAAAACGTTTTTGTTGTTGATATTTCTATTATTTTTTTTATTGTGAAAGTTAGGGTTAGGCGGGCCCGTAGGAGAACTAAATAAGTTAGAGTCTAAACAAGAAAAAAGCTTACAGCAACTGAAAATTTTTTGATTTAAAAACTAACAAAAAACAATTATTCATATTTAATTGCGTTATTCTCTCATGACAATAATTACGTGATGTTTAAAGATGTATCATGACAATCGTGATATGGATTGCGACCCCACGGTGGATCGCGACTTTCACGATGTTAAAAAATTTTATTATCACGACAGCATCGTGAATCGTGCGCAACGAGCATGATACGCGATCCATGATGTTAGGTGTTCTGGTTCCAGTACTGTATACACAAGATTCACTGTAGATTGTTGGTAAAAATATATATTCTACTTTCTTCTATAGAATTCTGTTGTTTACATTTTCAGCAGTAAGCTCTTTCGGCTTTGGGATTTGCTTGGAAGGAAAAAAGATGGTAAAGTAATTATCAGTCCATTTCTTCACACAAAGGCATTCTTTTTAGAACTTTTAATGAATTCATATAAATCAGAAGGCATCAACCTACACTCAATAAGAAATCTACAGTAAAAGACCTTTCTTCACCAACCCTAGCATCTTTTTTCCTGCCACTCAAATGCCAGAGCCAAGGAGCTTACCGCTGAAAAGTAAACAAATGACATCACACTGGAATTCATCTATGATAGTCTATAATATGACATTTGGCGATTTATTTTTTCTAATTAGGCTATCAACATGGTTTTTGCTGCCTATCGTTGTTCTGTTGAATAGTCACAACAATTTTTTAGCTAAAAACATTCTATAAAACCTTTTGATAGCCCAAATATATATTTCTTTATTATTTGAGCTGTCAGAAGATAAGTACCGCTTGAATGTAACTTTACATGTACGTGACTTTTACAACCTCATGTAACGATCTTATGTCTACATAAAGAACCTTTACATATCTTTTGTTTACACACAAACTTAATTGCTTTCTATTGTTATCGTCATGCACGAGTCATAACAATAAGATTTGATGAATCCTTTTGTTGTCACATGTACCGTACATGTTATTGTTTAAAACTGTTAAAGATCATGAAGGCTATTGAAATATATTACTTAAGAAAAATGAACGAACACAATGCGTTAAAGTTAAATCATTATATATGTGTATTGATTCATTCTTAAATTTGTAAAACGAGATCTAAAAAAGCATTTCTATCATCGCTTTTCCTTCTTAAACTTTTCAAATGCGATCTAGAAAAGCTTTTTATCACCACTTTTCGTTCTTAGAGTGAGCATCTGGACATTAAAAACAGTGTTTTTATTTTGTTTGTTTCATTTTCCTGGAGGCCAATTGTAATTTTTGTCGAAACGCTAACTTTTGTAAGAAAATTGTTTGTTGTGATTTTTTAAAAGTTATGTATAATTTATGTGTGACATATAACATTTATCTTTGTGTGAAAAGAAATAAAATTGCATGCACGCTTTCGTAAAACACGAGCATCAGCGAAAACATAATATTTATAAACGAATGATTAAACATTAATGTTTGTTAGTAAAAACAATGAAGAGTTAAATCTTTGTTACATTATATTTTTCTTTAGTTGATCTCTTGACGATTATAGCAATTAAATACAACAATGGGACACAGGTAGTTCACATGAGCTAATTAAATTTCTCGAACAGGACATGAACTCTATTGTTTTCAACATGCAAAAATAGCTCATGTATTTAATAATAGGTTAACAATAACAACAAAACTTCTAACTATCGCGTACATGTAAAGTTACATTCGAGCGGTACTGTATAGCGTTTAGTATGTTTTGATTAAAAATTGAGTTACGCCTCCTTTCTTTTACGGCCGCATTTGCTTCTGGAAAATATTAAATTTCCTGCACTGCATATTTTCAACATGGCTGCCCAATAATAGCCGATCCTAAGGCTTGACGTAAACTATGAAAAATTTTGCTCAAACAAAGATGATCTAATGAGGAACCAACCTCAGAAAAAAGATAACCATGTCTATTCACAAAGTTGCCCGAACTCGCCCTTATATATGCGGGCCTTTGCGGCTTATCGGCACCCTTGGAAACTGTAAAAAAAGAAAATGAATCTCCTAAATTAAAGATGATCTACTAACTAGTCTATGAAAAATCTCCTAAAGTGCTATCCTAATTTGGCGTGATAGTCCAATTTGTAGTTGTCCCTCACTGAGTGCAACATCCAATGACCCACAAAGTGTCCCATCTCCCCAATTTCCTTCAGATTGCTTGGGTTAACTTGTGGTTTTGTTAACATTCACTCATCCATATTAAATCGCTGTTAGCTATGTTATATAGCTAGCTTGCTTCTTAGCTTATCTGATCTCTTTCTGTGTCTCAATAGACTAGTGTTACGCATTTACCTGAACAGACCCAGTCAGGGATTAAACTAAAACCTTCCAATGCTCTGTTTGGTTTTTTTCACCTTATTTAGAGGGCCATGCGCAGCCAACTTTAGTGTACTTTGTTTATATTGGTAATATTATCGTTTCGTTTTTATTGATATTTAGAATTATATACTAACTTAGAGAATTTGTTCCATATACTCGGCACGAAATATGAAATCAAACTCTTAATAATGGCAAGAATCAGTGCATTTTCACTATCCAATACGAAATACATAATTGCAATTCCTCTGCTACTCTTTTTAGCATTCGTCATAGGTATGTACTCTTTGTTGTTTGTTTTGTGTTACCTTCAAAATACAATTTAGTTTTATGAGCTATTAAATATACTTTATAATAATTGAGTGCAAAATCAACTTAAGGTACCAATAAACATTTATAAAAAAATAAATTTTTTTTATTCAAATTATGTTTAAATGCAAATATATTGTTTTTTACTTTTGATTATTTTGGGTCAAACAAAGCATTCTTTTGGCACCACATTTAATATAAAATACAAACTGAACAAAGTTACTTCTTTCTTCTAGTGCTTTGCTTTCCTGCTGTTAAAAAGTCAGAAAATTTATCTGCTAACATTTCAAGGTATTCATTAATAATTTTTTAAGACTTCAGAAACAGACTTCAGTAACTAAAGCAGTGTTTACATTGTCTGGTTTGAAATTAGACTTCTCTTTTTATGGCAACAATGACAATATGACACTGACAAGTAGGAGTACTTTTAATTTTGTTTATTATCCTATTATCCTTGAAGTTATCAGATTTTTACCTTCGTCTGATGTTGTGGCAATATATATAATTTTCTTCAATAATTTATAGTTTGAAAATATGCAGCAGAGTTTGACTCTAGTGTTGCTTCTTGTGTTCAATGCCACATCTCCCACCTGGTTATTCAAATGTTAATATTAATAATTTACTGAAAAGTTGTGTCACGGTTACAGACATCGATAAATTTTTCAACGGATTTTACCTCACTATTATCAATTCTGCTTACTAGTCCATGCATTTTAATCCACTTTTTAGACTTTCCTCATCTGTTCAAGCATTACTACTTCGTCAAATCACGGAACTAAACAGTAAGGTAAGAAAAATCATTTTTTACAGTGTTAGCTCATTCCAATTCGAGTCTGCATTCAGTAACTATTGATACCAATGCTGACATGTTAGAAAGTCAGTAGGTATTACAATGATATTTTGCATTGAAGATTTAAAACTGAGATAAACACGTTATTATTCTGTCTAATAGAATTTTACTATGTGGTTTAAAATTCTCAAAAATTGAGGGAAATCAGCTGGACAACCTAAATATTTTGTGCTAGGATTAGTACCACCTTGTGATTCATTTTGTATAATGTAATGGTATTTTTAACAGCTTAAACTCTTGGTTCAGGTTATATCACCCCTGGAAGACAGAATTGCTGCTTTGGAAAAGTCGTAAGTAAAAGTTATCAAGCAATAACATACAAGGTTAAAGTGTGATATAAAGGGCAGAACTCCAATATTTTAATTTTGTGCATTTTAATATTCCCAAGTATAAAAAAAGATGTATTTCAGTACTGCACAAGTATTTAATGTTGCTAAAAACAACCACTGTTTACACACCACAAAAGTTAAAATGCTAAAGCAAGGTAAAAAAAAGTATAAATCATCCCATCTTTTAACCGTTAAAATTACTCGGAGTTATTTTTTTATCATGTATATAGCTGGACATATTTAAAAAAATCCTTTTTTCTAAAATGCAAGTTTTGCAGTTATTATTTCGTTATTATTAAAGTTATTATTAAAGTTCCTATTTCATTTTTAGGAATAAAAATTACCCAAAAGTTAAATCCCTGGCTGAAAAAGATCGTAAGCGCATATTGGTAAGCAAAGCTTTCTGTACATTATTCTCTGACTAGACACTTATATACTACTTTCAAAGTAAAACTGGATGGGAGTAAGTTATTTACTGGGTTCAAATTAAAAATGTTTTAAGTTTTATTGGGTTATTGGATAGTGAGTGCCTGTGGCAAATTGGTTCAGATTTTAAACATTCTAGAGAACTTGAATTTATTGAAACATACCTCCTAATAACTTACTCATGCAAGTCACCTTGATTTTTTATATTTTTGTGATTTCGGATTGTGGTAAAAACCACAGAATACATAAAATTTAGTTCCCGCAAGAAATTGTTCTCTTACGCACTTAGATCTTAGTTGCGATATATTTTGAGATATCTATATTCGAATTTGCTTTGGATCAGTCTTTTTGTAATACTACCAGAGTATTGTAAAATTTGCTGTCGGTCTGTGAGCCAAAGATGGTAGCTAAAATTCCTATAATTTTTTTCAACAAATGAATTTCTTTTGCACTGGTTTACGACTAGATTTATTTTGTATTATATGACACATTTGGTCATTTTTTTTTCTTTTTATACTTTACTTTTTGATGTTTTAGATAACTGGAGGTGCAGGTTTTGTTGGTTGTCATTTAACGGATGCGTTAATGTTAGCTGGTCATGAAGTGACAGTTGTGGACAATTTTTTCACCGGAAGAAAAAGTAACCTTGAACAATGGTATGTAATAATCAAGAACGATTTTGACGTTCGATTTTATTAAAACAAAATAAAAAGAATGTGTAAATAATGTGCATGATTGATAATAAAAACAATTATGCTAAGCAAATATTTTCATTCGAAAATCTATGAAAAGAAAAAGGTAAAGAATGGAATGGAACGGTCTTAATAAAAGGGAATATTTAGTTTGACGTTTAGACTTCATAAGAAGGGATTTGTAGGAAAGTTTTTTAACAAAATGATATAACTTAGTCATTCTTTCGGAAGTCATTAGATTTATTTGCAGATTATATTTAAACCTGTTTCAAACCCTGAAATAATAAAAGTAATAAATAATAAATAATAAACATTCCCAAATTTATACTTTAACTTAGATTGTGTTTTGATTAGAACTGTCCAGTGTTTAAAATTAACAAAACTTAATTTTCAGGGTTGGTCATGAGAACTTTGAACTTATAAATCACGATGTTGTTGAACCATTGTACATAGAAGGTATGCACCAAACACACTATATTTGGAACTATTTGTACTATGCTGGCAGTTAAGAAGTTTTTTTTTTATCATTTTAAGTGGACCAAATCTACCATCTTGCATCACCAGCTTCTCCGCCTCATTACATGTACAACCCAATCAAGGTATGTAAACAATCCAATCAAGTATGTAAGCTTTTATTTAAACTAAAAAGTACAGTCACATACACTTATTAAATAAAAAAACTTTGGAACCAGACAGGCAGGACAGGATGTATTGTCAAGAATGTGTGGAGGTGTTGCACCATACTTAATTATGGCACTTGGATACGTAAATTGCAAATCGAATTTACTTAAACAGTTAATTTTCAATGCATATTCTTTGGTTGAGAAAGTGAACAAGGTGATTTTTCGTATAGAAGAATTAAGACTCAGTGTGAAATGCAAACTATATAATTGAAGTAGTTCTAGGCAGGCACAAAAAAATAAATAGATTTCAATTTTTTGTTTATGGCAAATGTTTAAAGGAAACTGTGTGAGAGTTAGCTTTTAAGAGGTTAAATTCCGCCAAATTTTAAGGTGAATCTGTTTAAACTGGTTTTGGTGCTCCATATCATATTTGTGCCTGTGAGAAAATCTCCTGACAATTTCTTAAAACGCCCATATTATAATCGGTTTGTTTTCTGCTGGCTGACTTTGTGTTTGATCTCATAATCCGACTCTATTTTAGACCATAAAAACAAATGCGATTGGAACTTTGAATATGCTTGGTAAGCTTTTTTGTTAAAAAGATAATAAACCAAGTCACTATGCTTCCTTTACTGTAGTGATGAGTGATAACTGCTACCGAAATAAGTGATCTCAACCTAATTGTCAGTATCGTAATCGTAGGGTTAGCAAAAAGAGTTCATGCCAGATTGTTGCTAGCATCTACATCGGAAGTGTATGGAGGTAGTGTATTTTAATGGTGTAACTATAATTCTTTGAAGTGATTTGCAGAGTGTTGTGGGTGCTATGATTGTTGATTTCTGGAACAACTAACTTAATGGGTAACTTATGGTTAACCAAGATCTCTGATGGCTTTTGAGCAATATACTTTTTACGCCTTCACGCTAGAGTATTTCATGTTTGTCGAGCCTAGGTTTTTTTAAAAAAATTGCGTACACGGTCTTCCTATATTAAAATTAGAGAAATTTAAGGTGAGCTTTTTGGAAACATACATTTCAACTATTTGTTTTCAATTTTTGCCCTTGCAGATCTTAGCCTTTTAAATTTTACGGGTTTCTTATCTTGGTGCATACAATTACCTTTTTAGACCCTGAAGTTCATCCTCAACCCGAGACCTATTGGGGACACGTTAACACAATTGGATCACGTGCTTGTTACGATGAAGGAAAACGCGTGGCAGAAACTATGTGTTACGCTTACGCGAAACAGGTGATATTGTTAAAATTATGTTTTTTGTATTAAAATTTGTATTTATGTTTCATTGTTCCAATATGATAACTCGTTTTCTTTAAAGTGTCTACAGGGTGATTAATTCATTACAAATTCAAAAAAAATCAGGTTATGCGGCATGTCCGCTGAAAGGGTTTATTTTTAGAATTAATTTGAAGTGGGTGTTATTTTAAACAAAATTTTACACTTAATCCGAACCAATTTTCTCTTAGGTTAAATTTTTTGCTGAGAATTATTTTTTTAAAAATCTCGATCTCTTTAGTAAAAAAATGGAATACGTTTTCATATTAAGTTTAAATTGCTTTTTTTTGCAATAATAATTTATGGTGAATGTTGTCCTTTAGTGGACGTTTAACTTGATGGCGATGCTGTGTGAAAAAAACAGTAATCAGTGCATTACATGTGTTATTAAGCAGCGCAATGGTGTAACCTTAGACTTACTTTCTAGGAGCGAGTACAAGTCCGTGTTGCAAGAATATTCAACACATATGGTCCTAAGATGCATATGAATGATGGTATGTGGATTTCTTTGAGACGTGTGGCCACTTGTTTTGCAGCTCTTTAATATATGTCGAAAATTTTTTTTTTAGGTCGGGTGGTTAGCAACTTTGTTCTTCAAGCTCTGCAAAATGAACCTATTACAGTATGGAGTCCTTTTTAATATATTTTGCCATTATATTTTATTTTTCTGTCTCTCTGTCTGTCTGTCCGCAAAAAAAAAACACGTCGTGCTACAAGCACACAAAATAGCGTATAATTTAAAGATATGCGACCCCGTGCAATTTTCCAGAGGTTACCAACTATTCTTATATATTTGCAGCAATTAACAAGTATTCGTATGTGTATGTTGTTGTATAGTACGTGCTTGTGTGCATGTATGTGTTTTAAAATCCATCAAGATTGCTTGTTTTAGATTTACGGTTCTGGTAAACAAACAAGATCGTTCCAATATGTCAGGTATGTCAAACAATGATTTCTCTAAGTAATAGCAAAGTATAAAAAATACATTTTTTTAAGAAAATAACACAAGCATGTATTCTAAGTCATTGCACGACTGCGATCATTTCGACATAAGTTCTAAGCATGGCGTGAGTAGCATATGATTGCCCCCTCCCCCCCTGCGTCATCTGTTGTTTTTCGGTTTGTAATAAGGTGAAACATAATGCCAATTAACAGAGTTTGTTATCCTTTAAATTCTCTGATTTTTAGCGATCTTGTGAATGGTTTAATTCTCTTGATGAACAGTAACATGTCACTCCCAGTTAATATTGTGAGTAGTTTTTTTTTCGTGTTTGATATAATGTATTTACGGTTTATAAAGAGGCAAAATAATTATAGTAAATGACTGTAAGGGCTTATGATTATTATATGTTGAATATAGAATGGCCTAGCAAGGATTTATTAGTATTTATATATTAAAAATATTTTCGTGAGTCTTCAGTCAATTAAAAAATATTTATTACACACCTTTTTTTAAATGAAAGTCGGTCTAACTCCCAGTATTTGCATTAAAGGAATTTAGGGATTTTTAACCAATGGTTGAAAATCTGCTGTTTTAATTTTCCTTAATTCTCACAAAAGTAGATATTCGCAAAAAATCTCAAAAATTGCAAGATGTTGAACGCCTAGATAAGATCAAAAACGTCACGTGCTTCGCTATTGTAGCATCTTTATAATCAGATAGGAACTAATCAAAATGGAAACTTTTATAGTATTTTTTCCACTAAATGAACTTATTGTGTGGAGGCATGCATAAAAACTGCGAAATACTAAAATTCGGTGCATAGAGACTTCCTTAAATTACATTTTCTTTCCTTTCCCCCATTTAATTTCTAGTTACAAAATATTTTTCACACCTGAATTCAATGAAATAGTTTTCCTTCAGTGGTTTCTGATGACATGTACGCGTGACTTAAGATTAACGCTAATCTGTTGTAGGGTAATCCTGAAGAGCATACAATCGAAGAGTTTGCACAACTTATTAAAAAGCTTGTCGGTAAGTGCTAGATACAAATAACTTCCTGCTAACTAGTGTCAATTACTACGTTCTTATGAAAGTGTGCGTGTGCTTACATATTACTGCACGTAGTGTAGTGGGCTTGTCTGCGGCTACCAGTTGAGGGGACTGCAGATCGAATTATATTACTGACGCGCAAAGTTGCTATAATTTGATTACACTGTATATACTTTCCGATATATACGTTCTCTAGGTAGCAGGTCGAAAATTGTGTTCAAGCCGGAACAAGAGGATGATCCACAACGGAGGAGACCGGATATAAACAGAGCGTATGATCATCTCAGATGGAAACCCAAGGTAGTTCGTGTTTGAATACCTTACCCAGGTGTTTTGCATTGATTTTTAATTTTAAGGACCAAGTTCAAATGTCAAAGAGAGATGGGTAAGGTTGTGGGCATGGTAACTGGAGGGTTGGGTTGGCTGCGAAGGTAAGCAACTAACTGACATTTGGTAATTTTTTAAAGTTTTAAAGTTGCTTTATCTGAGCTCGTTTTTAAATTTTTCTATGCTTGTAAAAACATTACATACATTCCAGGGTGAAAGGAAGCTGTGGGGGTTAACGTTTAAAATTTTATGAACCAAAAAATGAAGACTGAATATTTACACGGCCACATAACCCTTACATATGTGGACAACGGTCGGTGTAATTCGCAGGACTTTTTTTAGGTTGCGTTGTTTGATGGATTAAACAAAACGATTGAATATTTCCAAAAAGAATTGCAAAAGGGTTTAATCAGCGAAAACAAAAATTTATAAACAGACACTTTTGTATGTTGCATATAAACACTGCTCCACCATGATCATATCGTATTATGCTAAACCTCCTATACACGTCACACCCAGAATTAAGCTAAACTATTTTTATCTAGAATGGTCTCATTTTGAACCAGAGTTTAGATTCGTTTTTTTTGGAGATTTCTCTTCATATAGCGTCTTCAATCGGCATAGCAGCGTCATTATACAAGTTTCTGTATCCTTTACTGGTATTTGATAACAAAATGCTTAAATTTGTTTTTTTTAAAAAAAAATGGAGTAGAATTTGTATTTTTAACAAATTTATTATGTAATGTTTTATGAATTTAAATTTTAAATTTATCTGTTAGGAAGCCAAACTCTTCCAGTAAGTTATTTCACAAAACTGTTGCACCCTTTAAGTGATCAGAGCGTGATATCTTCGATTGCGACAAAAGATTATGACAACAAAAGCTAGCAAAACTCCATTGCGACAAGTTACAAATATCACTAAGTGGGAATCAGCCTTAGCGCGTACCTTGTCGGCTCTTGTTACACCAGTCCGTTTTAGCTTTCTGTTGTAAATATTCACGCCCCAAGTGTCTCACGTCAGGCTCCCCCTTTTAAAAATTAACCCTCATGTCCAAAGGACCAGCATGGTATCTAATATTTATTTATGAAGAAAACCTTCGGAAATTTATTCTATATGTCAAGCAGTTTCAAATACACCTTTCCCGAGACCATGAGTAATACTTTTTTTTAACTCGTAAAATATGAATACCATATTTGAATTCAGCATAGTTTGTTTAATTTATGTAAAAAAGTTTAACTTGATACGCCAACAGAAAGTGGTATTTTGAGGAGATATATATCACAGTTAAAGTCTTCTTAATGCTCAAGTTACCATGTCCCGTCTCGTTTTCAAAAAGAGGTTGGACATTCCACAAATCTTTAAATTAGAATAGCAGGTTGTTTACTTGCTGCATTGTTTCGAAATTTTCTTTGTTTATGACATTTTTGATAAGAAATTCAAATCTGTTGTCCGTTTTTCATAAAACTTAACAGAAAAAGTTGCGGCACATCAAAAGAATAAGTCTCGGGAAAGGTGTATTGATCGTGAGTCCACCAAATTTGACTTTGGTACCTCGTGACAAGAAAATTTATTTGTTATTTAAGGAGATAATTTATATATGAAGTTTATGAATTTATTAAATAAGAATATATTTATTATATACTTGTCATTTTTGTGGGTTTTTTTTTTCATTTGCAGAAGTTGCGTAATTACCCCGCATGTAATCGTACCACTTGTATCACTTTG
Organism: Hydractinia symbiolongicarpus; assembly: GCF_029227915.1. Taxonomy (NCBI): domain Eukaryota; kingdom Metazoa; phylum Cnidaria; class Hydrozoa; order Anthoathecata; family Hydractiniidae; genus Hydractinia; species Hydractinia symbiolongicarpus. The sequence goes on from NC_079877.1 coordinate 28,174,664, forward strand.
TCATGTATTATCGTTAACATATCACATCATGGTTTATCGTCACGTAGGTTTTTATTTGTACCTAACCTTCTCTTTTGTAATAGTTGAAAAGGCCTGGGACGAAGTCGATTTGTTTAACCCAGTCTTGCGAAAATGAAACATGTTAGAAAGAAACTTCAGCCGGAGGTTTGCAAATTTATCAGTTCGAAATATCTATACATTTTCCTTTGCTGTACCATCGACATTCAAATAATTGCGTAAATTTGTATTTTTCGAAAACCTAAATCTGATTCGTGTTCCCTTATTGTTACAAAATAATTGAACTGTCTTTTACATTAACATCTGAGCTTTCCTTATACTTAAAAGCAAAACCAACAACACCAACCTCTTTCTGAGGCTTGTTTAAACTATGACATTGAGCATCCCCGCCAGCACATCATAACCGTAGAAGACCTCGGCACAAGGTTGCAACAATACCATAACTTGAAATCTTTACCTAAACACTAAGGTTGAACTGAAAAAAACCGTTGGTCATAAAATGGGGATAACGAACATCAATTATTAAATTATTGTCAGTAGAAGCTAGAGTTTTGTCGTTCATCTCGTCAGAGAGGCGAAACGCTTAGTTTTTAGTGAGCCGACCAGGCCGTGGGTTAGTATGCATTTTGATTTAATACCAATAAATATTTGTGTGAAATCCAACTGTGGAGCTGACGGATCCCGCAAAATTGCCTGGATACTTTCAGGGCACGTCCCGAGTTAAACAAACTATATTTGAATGTTAATGTGAAGCCAGATTTATTGAAGTGAAAGAAATAGAAATTTCGGTTGGTTGACAAAAAAGCCTCACACAGTCAATTGCAAGATAATAAGATCGCAGTCTACTTACCCGAGCCATTATATTCTATGTACTGCAACCTCGTCCCCAGGGGTTCTTGTCCTTTTGGTTCTTGTCGTCAAGTGAGCGCTAGTGGCTTTGACATAAACAACAAACCCTGGGGACGAGGATGTGACCACCTAGGGCATGTCTATATTCCCAGAGAATAATCAAAAGCTAAAAAAATTAGCGCACAGGTTTAAAGTCGGCGTGATCATATGATAATGACAAATTAAAATTTTACATTACGATGTCAGTACATCGTAACAAAATCACGAGTTGCATAAAAATCAATCATCTGCTCGCCAGAGTTATATATCACTTACGAAGTATCCCTGCTTTAATGTTCAAATATGGAGTGTCATATATGTCCAAACCGCAATCTAACCTGACGCCGGGCGGGAAATGAAAATATTTCTATAAAAAAAAACACTTTAAACTTATGCCTCATTGTAGACATAAAATGACGTATGAAATATTTCGTACTTGCCAGATTTCGTCTGCCTTTTTCACGAAACAACCCTTGTGTCCATAATCGTGTGTAAGATTGGGTTCGAAGTGGCTTTGTTTTGTCACCATCAAACCAGTCAACACACCTATCAAATTTTGTAAGGCAAAGACAAAAAAAAATAGATGTAACGCTTTGACGTTTTATATAAGTGAGGACTGGAAACAAGCTTGGTCATGTGTGAAATCTCGTGTTTCTGTTATTTGAATTCGGGTAGTATTGATTTCAACAGATGTTTATAAAATCATCTGAATATCATCATTCCAACAGTTTACATTACTCGAACGCTCGAAGTGGTTTACATGACAACTTAAGAAATTGACAATTAATAAACATTCCGTTTTGTTTGTATAAAGAAAAATTTGCACGTCATTTACTCACAGATCCATGTCAACATCATCAAAAGCTCATAGTAAAATGGCGTGGCTTATCTCAATGTTGGTATTGTTCTGTTTTTTTGGATGTGTAGCACCAGAGAAGTGTATCTCTTTGAAGAATGGATGCAGCAATGGTGGGCTTTTCGATAGTTATAAAGCTCTATTTACACCAGCGTGTAATGAACATGACGTCTGCTATTTTTGCGTATGTATATTTTTTGCGTTATTAAAGGACTTTCCTACATGTTAAGTGGTAAAGATGGATGCTAATGTAGCCATTAAAACTCCAAAAACATTTAATAACAAATTATAAACTCCCCGCCCCTGGGCAGGATCATCTGAAATTCCCAACACCCACTTTGTTCTGCATCGTGAAGGATAATGCCAAACCAAGTTTGAGAAAGATTTAAACATACAACATGAATTGTAAATTAACGATACACTGATAGCAAATTTTGTCGATTTTTACTGAAGTTGTTGTTGTTTTTTATATTCTTTTACTATTTTTTTTGTTAATTTTTTTATAAATTTTTTTTATTATTTTTTTTATTATTGTGTGGCGTGTGCAAAAGTTTTTAACGAGAGTTTGATTGAATGCCGAAAGAGTTGTTGTGAGAGCTCACAAAGAGACATCAAATTGCACAGCACACCTGGAGTTTTTTTTTATGAAATAAACTTGAATGAAAAAGAAAAAAAAATGCATGGACAATCTTACAAAGCTTCCATGTCGTGTTCAAACTACGACCTGAAATGATCTTCTTTGCGTACTTTTTCTTCTTTTTTTTTCGTCCTCGTTCATAAACATCCTGGAAAAAATCAATCATTTTAGTAGCAAGTGTTTGCACCATTTTTTTTCAAATACTGTTTACTTTTTGTGTCAACATTCGTCCCCTCCTCTACTTTGACATATTGACAAAGAACACAAAATAAAAACAATCCATAGTGATAAAATAAAAAGCATAATATTGTAAAACATTGTAAGAAAATATTTACAAAAAAATATCCATGTTGTTACATTATATCATATGTACATGGACTTTTTCAAAACATATACAATTTGAAATTTGATTCAACAATGCCATACAAAAAGATACACTAGTTTAACAATAGTGATTACAAAAAGAATCCTCGTGATGTTATAAGATTCCATCAAAATCAGAATTATTACTTTTGCTACATTATGTACCTGTATCAATCCGATTTCCCTGATTTTTTTTGTAGGGTCACTACTTCGACATTTCAAAGATCGATTGTGACAACCGGTTTTATGTAGACATGAAAAGAACGTGCAATCAAAATGGCGGATGGGGTTGCACGACCTATGCTTTCATATACTATTCCGCAACAAGGTTATTCGGGACTCCATTTTACACAGATTTTATGTTTCCAATATGTCGCAAGAAATGCGTGGAAGACATTCTTATAAAAGACCATAAACATTAAGATAACTCCTACGTCAATTCTTTTTACATTTGCTATAAAATGGTAACCATCAAATGCATGTTCACTAGGGAACAAGATACACTGAATTTAAATTGTTTTTGATTGCGCCTTTTAACTTTTCCATCGATTAACGTCTGAGGTTTTTTGAATGATAATACGTCATAGGAATTTTTGTTTTATTGTCATACCAACAAGGTAGGCGAGACATTAAAAATACACTAGAATCCCTTTGGTTGACTTTAGTTATTTAAAAAAAGCAATTTTATCAATTTTGTACTTAGTCCTTGCTTTATTACGTGTTCTTATGATATGCTGTATACGTATGCTACAAAATAATATGGCAATGTACAGTTCATTTGTATTTGTGTTTAATTGTATTATTGGCATGAGTGTTTTCTTGGTTCTTAGTTTTAAAAATGGTGTGTAATTACCCATTCTCGACCCCAGAGCTCTTGGGATAAACTCGAGGTTTTAATCTCAAAGAGCTCTGGGAACGAAAATGGCAACTACCAACCTTATTTGGACAGCCTGAACAACAAGCCCTGGGGACGGGGTGTATTTACGAAAGCGTGGAGCGCGTAGTTAAGATAGGGAAAGGAGTTATTTACTTTCTTATATTTTTAATAATTTTTTGCGTTGATTTAGCTTCGTCAGTTGTAAAACTTTTACCAGTACGTAAGTAATATATCGACGTTGTGCGACTTTTATAAAGACTTTTGTAAACAAATAACTTCAAAAATTAAAGAGAAATTCGATTTTGAACAGTTGATAGAAGAAAAGACTTAAAAAAGCAGTACGAAATTGTAAAGATACAATAAAGGGAACAGGTACATTTTCGACTTCAGAGCTCTTAAAAATAAACCTTAAGTTTTATTTCAAAGAGCTCTGGGAACGAAAACTGTGGAATACAATGTCAGATAATGAGACAGATGAAATAAGACAACCAACGCCACATATAACACAGCCTAATATAGAATTAGGTAATAAATTTTCGAACTTTGCTTGATAAATGACTTGTTAAATTACGGCCAGCCTAAACGTGTTTTTATACCCAAACAATATTGAAGGTCAACAAAATGACACCACGTCTTCTACTTGCTGCTGCTGATATATTTCTTCGATTTATTTAGTGGGAAGTTATTTGTGACTTTTTAACGGTAAAATTTATCTTATTCTTATATTCCGCACACTATCTTCATTCATTAATTTATATACAAAGCTCATGGGAAATACCCTTCTTCTCTCATTTTCCTAACAATATGACACCATTTAACGGACTGTACATCGCATTTCGCCGGACTGTATATTGCATTTCGCCCGACTGTACATCGCATTTCGTCCACATGACACATGTCATTGCATACAGAAATTGCATACTACATTCCATACATCTATTTCCGTGTATTCGATATTTGAAATAGTTACCCCTGGCCTACAACCCCCAGTCTCCGGAGTCAGAAAGGAGTGTCTACGTACGACTATTTTCAGCACAGAAGCCTTGGCTTGTCATCTTTCAAATCATTTTTCGACATTTATTTTTTACCATCGTTATTGCGGTAGTTATGACATAAAATAGAAAAGTATAAACCAGTTAAAAAAACATTAATTGTTCATGTATCAAGAGTAATTTAAAAGTTTGAAATGCCACATCATAACTAGCAAGATAACATCTATACTAATTTTAATATTCACATGCGCATATCAGATAACCCGATTGCATTGTTGTACAGAATCCGCAAAGAAACTGCATTGCTGAATCTTCCTGCGAACGCCGGAAACGACGTTTGTCTTTTGTTTAAAATCTTTTTTAATGCAGAAGACTAAATGGAGCCATGTGTAACTTCATGGTGCATTTTTCCTTTTTGATGGCCAGATAATTATTGGCTGTTCCGTTATAGCGACGCAATGATAAGAAACCCTTGAGATATGAGGATTCGTCATGGCAGTTCTCAGTTCATGTCGTTCGCGCATTTTCTACCCAGGGTAAAATACAGGCCCAGGGGAGTTACAAGATCGTTCTTTAGGGCTATGTATTTTACTGACCAAGAGTTGTTTCTCGTGCCAGTCTTTTTTCTGGGAGTGTCGAACAAAAGTGAACAAGAAAAGAACCTGAAAGTTGTACATTGGAACATATATATCACCCACACCACAGAACTAATTATGTTCTAGCATCATTTACCCGCTCTGTTAGGGTTGTTAAAGAAATTAAGCTAGTTAATACAACAACTTCTTCACTAAAAACTCGCACTTATTAGCTGCAAAAATGTCGGATGGTGATGCTGATAGAGTTCCTGTTCCTCCAGTTAGGCATGCTTCCCAGAAAGGGCCAAGTGATTTTTCTCAAGGAGCTAGCAAACCTTTACCTATAGCTCCTAATCAAGAAGAAAAGAAAAAGAAAGGATTTAACAAAATATTTACTTCACAAGGTAGCTAGCTATAGTTTATAGAATTTGGTACGTTTAGGGATCCCATACCATAACTGAATTTTCCATAAGAAGAAACATGGAAACTTATTCATTGGCAAAATGACAGATATATTTAAAAGCAAAGAGAAATAACTATTCTCTCAATCAAAATGCCATGCAGTACAACCCTCCTAGCATAAAAAAGCTTAAACTAAAACCCCATTTTACCCCTTTTATCAATTTAAAAATAGCTAAGGCTTGAGATGCCACAGTTAACGTCAATTAAATGCCAGAATCCCTCTTTCCTTAACGTTCCTCTGGCAAAAAGAAAAAGGACTTTTACAAAGGCAAGATAACAAGCTACTTTTATTGAGAATTAAAAAACGAAGTAAACTGTTATAAACTAGGAAGGCTCTGATCATGAACAAAAGTGAAATTATTTTTTTTGTGAAAAATTTAAAAAAAATTACAATTACTTTACATATGATAGTTGTAGTTACTGCCAATAGAAATATTTGTTATGCCATAGTCTAAGCCCTATTAATAAGTTCTCTGTTTATATATGTACTTCCTTATTTAAATTCAGAAAATGAGCAAGTAACTTAAAGCTATAGAACTATATACAACCCTGTAAAACAAAAGCAACTTATTGTTTTTCATAGTAAGAATGCAGAATCTTAATCTGTGAGCCTGGTATGCTTACTTATTTTGGGGAATTTGCCAATTTTTGAGCAAATACTGTATATGTATGGGAGACCAATCAACAAGTTGTGACACTCAGGCTTTACAGAAATAATTTTGCAAGAAATTCTCATATGTGTCTACAGGACACAAAATACATAATATCAGAAGGGCTTTTTGCTATAAAAAGAATATACTTGATGTTTTTCAGATTTGGATATTACTCCACTAATTATTACTGAAGCCTAGTCCACTGAATATAAAATCATTAAATTTAGTTTGAAATTATTTACTAGTATTCTGTAAATTATTGCACTTTTGAATAAGACAGCATTTCTTTGAAAATGTGATTTGTGTGGTTGTGCCATTGTGTGTTGTTCTTTTTGACAGCGTCACTGAATTTGAATGTATAAGTAAAAGTAAAAGCTGTTTCATAGTTTTTGTTCTTTAATGGAATGCCCCCCCCCCTCCTAACATTAAATCAACGACGTTAACCATTATCAACTTGAGTTTGGATGTCCCAATCTAAAACAGACCATCAATTAAAAATGTATTGTGCTTGCATTCTTCGACTGACCTACATGCATTTTTTTAAAAAGAAACAATTTTGGAAAATCCCCCCAAAATTAAAAAGTTATCCTCAACTATCATTAAAGCTCCTACGCAACTAATAGCCACCTCTTTAAGTTTAAAAATACTTTTGTCAGCTCCCCCTCTAATAAGTGCCTGGTGGCTATTGTACAATGTTCGTTAAATTCAGAAATAAGTGGCAGTTTCTGGAAAATAACATTTTCCTCAAGTTGTCAAATAAGTGCCTTTTGTCAAATAAGTCTTTTTAAAGAATTTTTCTCCAGATTCCAATCTTCTCTTGACTCTAACTAGGAAAGACACAGACATAGATTAACTGGAACAAAAACATTTTGTATCTGTGAAGAAGTATAAAACTAGTATTTACACCTTTAGTGAATTCCAAAATATTTTAAATATTTTGAATGCCTTCTTTTAATAGCTGCCCATCCTTCTGATTTTCAAGAAAATTTAGGTGCCTTGGTGGTTATTGGAGGACATATGGTAGAAGTGATTCAAAAGTTATAAAACGGTAATGCTAAATTCACACTGAAAAAAAAGTTATGCTGCAGGCGCGTTTTTACTATATATAGTAGCCATTAAATGATGTATACTCACTTTCGATTTGATGCGGTGTTTTGCGTTGCCGCATGCTAAAATGAGCATTTTTTATTGTTATTCTAAGATCACCTGTTTTTGTATACAAAAATTGTGTACAATAATAAAACAAAGTATTTTAAAATTTATGCAGCGACGTGCCGGGTGGTCTACACTCTACCAGACAACCCCTGCAATATCCAACAACCCAGACAGTGTGTCATCTCAATTTTCCTCATATGGCTTAGGTTAACCTGGCCCTGTGTTCACTTTAGCTATATTAGCTATATGAATTGCTACCAAGTGAAATCCAACCTATACACATGATTTGAAATAATATTATGCACTTATTTCATAGTGTTTAAGGGCATAGTAGCATTTAAAATTAAAAAATAGTGTAGAATTCACATTTTTTCACCAATTACTGGAAATGTCTCTTTGATGCTTTTCTCCGTGTATGACTGCACATCATATAAGATTGCATGTTTCTCTGAACATGCAAAAATCCCAAGAAACACAAATTATATATAAAACCAATATTTAATAAAGTTTTAATTCATTAATGTCCTTTTTTAGCGAAAAAGAAGCCTGAAATTTCATTACCTACTCAGTTTGAACATACAGTACATGTTGGTTTTGATGCGATAACTGGAGAGTTTACGGTAAGTATGCTTTATTTTTTTAAACTCTTAAAATGCCTTTTGTTTTATTCCATTAAATTTTTAGGAAAATTCATGTTACACTCCTTGTCCTCGGTCTTTGACTCTTTGTTAAAAAGCTTCCAGTAATGGTTTCTCATAAAACTTTCTTATATACAAATCCTTGGTGTGTAGGAATTCAGACCTGTGCCATTGAATTTAAATTTGGGAAAAATTCATTGTAGAAAAATATGATTACAATAGCTTACTGATATCCTTGCTTCTATTGTTTCATTCTAAGCAACCCTGACAAATGCCACAGGAGGCCCAATTATTTGTCTTGTTAAATCTTTTCTAAAGCCATCTGATGTGAATTTATTTTCAGGGAATGCCAGAGACATGGGCACAACTATTACAAGCTTCTAATATCACTCCATCTGAACAAAAACAAAATCCTCAAGCTGTTATAGATGTTTTAAAATTTTATGATTCCAAAAATAAAGAAGATGAGAAGAAGTATATGGACTTTGTAGGAACTGGTAAGTTTCATCGGAAAGTATAATTTGGAAATCAGCATATGGGTATACAGTGTTAGTGATTGACCCTCTAATTACCACCTACCTTATGACCAAACCCATTTAATTTTAGGAATTGTAGAACCTGCGCACAGATAGATTAGCCAAGGTGTCTGCCAGATCTTGAAAACCCAGAAATCAGACTGAGTGACCGTGAAAACATCATTCTCTAAAAGTGAAAAAATCTTAAAAAACTTTAATAATATAAATAATAAAAAAATTGTCTAGTTATGAACAACATGCAAAATAAATTTCCCAATTAAAAAAAGCTAGAAGATATGTAAATAATCTGGCCGCAAGTTCTTGTCTAACCTGTCTGAGACAGACAAAACTAGAAACAGTTGTTATTGACACGTTTTATGCATAATTGCAACCTGTTTTAAAAAAATCCAGTATTTGTTTTTGTGTGGAGAATAGTTGTATTGTATGTATGAACCCTCTGCACACAAAAAATTATTTTTAGTATCTTGATTACCAGGGTGTTACTGTTACTGTCAGTCTTTCAGAATGTGGTGTCTGGAGGGAAAATTTCCGCATCTTTTGATCTCAAATGCCTAAAAACGATTCTCTAAACATTACGTCTTTACAATTATCATGTTTTTAACTTTCCTGTTTTTTCTTAGCAATAAGAATTATAATCGAATAAATATAGTTTTTCTTTACTCTTCTGTACCCATTCTTGATATTATATGCAGCATGTAGGCATCTGAATTTTTGATTGATGGCAAATAAAAGTAAATGATCTGGCCACACCTACATCAATTTAAAGTGATATGAAAAGTTGAATAACACATAGGGATATAACAACCTTGAAAACTCCATAGACTCCATAGCTAGATAACATGAAAATTTTTTGAGTCATTAGAAAAAAAGTAGATGTTTGATTGGGAAGCAGACAAAATAAAGGCTAGCTATAACACCTTGCAGTTTATTTAATTTTATGTACAGGTTCTTGTATGATGACATTTTTTTTAACAGAAGCTACTGAAGATACTGCACCAAAAGAACGTAAACCAACGCAACCTGCTCAGCCTACTGACCAAGTTCGCCAGGATGCCCCTCCTGCTTTGCCTGCAAGACCAGAACATACAAAATCAAGGGTATACATGGCTTTGTTAAACATTCGCCACTTTGAGTTAATGGACTGTACATATTTTCTTATTTGCGTCAAAAATTATTTTAACATCTTTAAAGCAGGACATACATGCATGCACATTTTAAATGTTAACATCATGGTATATATTTTATAGTTTATAACAGCTGAGCAACTGGCTGGCTCAGGTGTGAAAGCTGCTCCACCAGAAAAGACAGAATCCGAATGTATGTATGGGTATAATTTCTATATTAAAAATAGTCATTCAGTTAATTCTCTACACTTTTTTGCAAGGACTTATGTTTTATTTTCAGCTACAAAGACATCACAACCTGTAAAGCGTAGAAAAATGACAGACGAAGAAATTATGGCCAAACTTAGTATGATTATTTGTATAAATGATGACAAAAAAATTAACAGAGGTTTGAAAATCTAACCTTTGAGTGGTCAAATCTGTTCTGAGTTATTACACTTTTTAAGTTTACAGAGTAGGCTCAAGGTAAATTTACAATATTGTTACCAGAACAGAAGGTGTGGGGCCGAGAAATCTCTGTTCCTTTAGACATTAGTTTCTTATTGCTGGAAATTTTTATAAGCCAGATGCGAGATAGATTAGGTGTAGGCGAATCCCTTTACAAGTAAGACTCTCAAAGTCGCATTAATTTCCAACCCTGTAACTGGGCAATTGTAAGTCTTAATACATTTTACGAGCAAAATGTTTTGTGCTACAAAAAGTGCTCTGGCGATTTAATCTTCCTATGTGTGAACAACATTTTTTTTTAAGGAACCATCGTCACTGTTGGAGATCCCAAAAAGAAGTACACAAAATTCGAAAAAATTGGTCAGGGGTAGGTTCAATTTTGTATTGTCAGAGGATATCTTTTTTATTTGCTTATGGCCAATTTTTAGACAAAACATAAAATTACTGAAAGGACTGTATTTAAATGTTTTCTGTATTAAATTATGGCTTTCATCTTTTTTAGGGCATCTGGAGTGGTATATACAGCTATTGAAGTTGCTACGGGGAATGAGGTATGAGTGCTTTAATGTTATTGATACTTTTACCAGTTTTGGGTTTGTCAGTTCAGTTGTAATAATAAATAAGGTTAACTCAATAGGGTTCACCTTATTTATGACACGATTGTACTTCGATATTCCTTGTAGTTGCTAGTACATGTTGAAAGCATGGATCAAACAAATATTCTGACACCTTGATTAGTTCTGGGCCATTCATCAAATTGCTAAGTGGTGTTTGAGATAAAGCAGCCCGTTTTTAAGTAGGAAAAAATAGAAAAACATATTCTAATTATATTCGCAGCCGTTATAAGTAGAAATTTATAAATCAATGCATAAAGGTTTAGAAAAACCAAGATAACTCATAGCATATTCAACCTCAAATTAAAATCCTAGTTCGGCTCGACTAAACTCGCAAACAATATGCTTGTAAAAGAACTTGTGCATATATTGTAGTAGTATTTTGTATTCATTACTAGGTTGCTATTAAACAAATGAATTTATCACAACAACCGAAGAAAGTAAGATAATTCTTTATATCCACATCATGCTGACTATTTTCTGTACTTTCCTGGTCTATTTTCTCTCTTTGCTGATGCTTTTATTGTTAGAGTTTATTCCTTGTTATTCATAGGAACTTATCATAAATGAAATCCTCGTCATGAGAGAAAACAAACATCCAAATATTGTAAATTATGTGGACAGTTACTTAGTAGGTGAAGAACTGTGGGTGAGTGCTTGTTAATTGTACGGATTTTTTTTTCAGTTAATGATGCTTGACGTTATATTTTGCCAATATGCATTCACAGTGTTTTTGAAGATAAGCTGTTACGAACAGCAAATTCAGTTAACCAAAATTCCAATAAATTAATTAAATTATGCCATGATAAATGCTAATAAACTTTTTTAATTATCCATGGAAATTATTGTTGCAAAAAGGCAAAAAATTTGACCCGCAAAAAGTTCCTGACAAAAAAGTATGCTGGCACATTCTTTCTTGAATAACTTTTTGTTAGCTGTGTAAATATAATTTGATTGAAATTTGCATCTTTAGGTGGTGATGGAATTTTTAGCAGGAGGTTCATTAACAGATGTTGTTACTGAAACGTGTATGGACGAGGGACAAATAGCTTCTGTGTCGAGAGAGGTACTATACTAGTTCCTTGATTCAAATGTAAAAACTTAAATTGCGAAAAATTGTTAAAATTGCGTTAAGTAGTGTATACAAATTTCAAAATGACGTGATAAGAAACTTAAGTTGCGAAAAATTGTTTACAATTGTTGGCGTGTATACTAATTTCAGAATGACGTGATAATAAATTTAAATTCCTTAAATATTTTAGATTTTGGTAAACATAACGCATTAGCTAAAGAATTTAGTGTGCCTTTTTTGTGCACAGTACCAACTCTTGTTGAGTCTTTCTATTTGTGAGCAGACTTTGTCTGAAGGTAGTGTTTAGTGTTAAAGAATCAAAGTTTTGATTTGGTTTAATAAGCTTTTAATGCTCCAAGTCACCTTAAAAATTGATCAGTTTTAAAGTTTTTGATTTTGACCAAATATTAGTATTTATTGTTTCAATAATTGATTTTTTTAATACCCTGATTAAGTTTAGTATACTTTTTTATTCATCATGACAATTTTATTTAATCACGGAGCTTTTCGTTGTATTTTATAATGAACGTGAAGTTATGCTTTGATGTTATGGACGCATGGAGATTTTTGCAAGTGCTGATAAGCATAAAAAATGGGGAAGCGACTGTTTCAATAGTAATCACCTTGGTGTGCTAAGTGCAAATCCCAATACTCAATATTTTTTTTTTACCTATTCTGTTGTTTATTTTTGCATACTTTTGGATGTTTTAGTGTCTACAAGCGTTAGACTTCTTACATGGAAATGGCGTCATTCATCGTGACATTAAAAGTGATAACATTTTACTTGGTCTTGACGGGAGTGTGAAGCTAAGTATGTGACTAGCTGGTTTACCCCCTTTTATAAGTTTCTATCCTTGCTTTTTCAACCATAATATAGCCGTCAAATTCGCCTTATGTTTTTGTTAGTTTTATTCTTTAATTTAATAAGTTTTTTTAATATAGCCGATTTTGGTTTCTGTGCCACGATTACTATGGAGCAGCAAAAACGTTCAACCATGGTTGGTACTCCATACTGGATGGCACCTGAAGTTGTAACGCGTAAACAATACGGTCCAAAAGTTGATCTATGGAGTTTAGGTATTATGGCTATTGAAATGATTGAAGGTGAACCACCATATTTAAATGAAAATCCTCTGAGGGTGAGTTACATATTTATTATATTTTTTTTACTTTCGTTGAAATAAGGTGGCGATCTAAAACAAAACCGCATGTACTGTTTGGTCATACTTGATACCTGTGACCAGATTACGGTCAGTCACATGGACCATGGACGTACCAGAGAATTTCTTTATGTTTTTTCCTCCCTTATTCTTCCAAAATGCCTTAATACAATGAATTTTTTACGTAAGTTTTATTTCATAAATGGCAATTGCGCTACTATTTAATGTGAACAATAAGATTAGGCTAATCATAATTCGTCAGTTGCAACAAAGTCAAAATAAGTATATCGCATTTGCTATTTGTACTTTTTCCTTGCGCACAGACAAGCAAGGGCTATTATTATAGAGAACAGAAATAGTGAAGATAATAGATTTTTCTCCCCATGTCCCAGCCAAACATTGACAATCGAGAACACGTGTTGTAGTTGTTGAAAAAAATGGCATATATCTGGTACATGCTTTTTTTTATAACAATATGCTTGCAAAGAATACCGGGCTGGGATCTCAGGTTAAAAATAATAGGTTTATTAGAACAATGAAAGTAAGAATAATGACCAGCCTGTTTGGTATTTTTTTAAAAATACCTAAAATCAGAGTTAAAAATTTTACTTTATGAATACTCATTTGTTGATTGTACTTCATATAGCACTCATTTGTTAGTTAAACTTCGTGTAGTGTTCATTTGTTGGTTGAGCTTTGTTGTCTCTTTTCCAGACTCTTCATCATAATGGGAAAGTTTAATACAAGTGCCAGTGTTAAAGAAATGTATTAACTTTTTTTAGGCTTTATATCTCATTGCGACAAACGGAACTCCCGAGTTACAACATCCGGAAAGGCTTTCTCCTATTTTCCGTGATTTCTTAAACAAGACGTTAGAAATGGATGTTGATAAAAGGCCGTCTGCTAGGGAACTTTTAATGGTTAGCAATTATTTTTCATATAACTCTCATACGCAGATTTTTGTTACCGTTTACTTTGAAATCGTTTGTTACCGTTATGTAAGAAGTTCAAAAACTGAATTTTGATATTCACTTCGAAAACTGTATGTTACTGTTAAGTTCGAAAACTGTATGTTATTGTTAACTTCGAAAACTGTATGTTATTGTTAACTTCGAAAACTGTATGTTATTGTTAACTTCGAAAACTGTATGTTATTGTTAACTTCGAAAACTGTATGTTATTTTTAACTTCGAAAACTGTATGTTACTGTTAAGTTCGAAAACTGTATGTTATTGTTAACTTAGAAAACTGTATGTTATTGTTAACTTCGAAAACTGTATGTTACTGTTAAGTTCGAAAACTGTATGTTACTGTTAACTTCGAAAACTGTATGTTACTGTTAACTTCGAAAACTGTATGTTACTGTTAACTTCGAAAACTGTATGTTACTGTTAACTTCGAAAACTGTATGTTACTGTTAAGTTCGAAAACTGTATGTTACTGTTAAGTTCAAACACTGTATGTTACTGTTCAGTTAAATATTTTTTCCTTCTTTTTTACAGCATCCGTTCTTGCGTCAAGCCAAACCTCTTGCAAGTTTACAACCTTTAATAATGGCGGCGAAGGAAGCATCTGCAAGACATGGTTAACAGCAATTCCAAACCTTAAAATGATTACCGTCGTCATAATTTTCTTCTAGCGAATTTACAATTCAGTCAGCGTACTTATTTAGAAATCACACATGCGCTGAATTAAATTCGATGTAAAAAATCAGAAAAAATAAATTTGAAAAAAACGGGTAAATCCTCGTGACTTTTCAACGTACTATCAGATTCTGCGCTATTTAAAGAATAACAAAAAAGCGTTTACTGTGTTCAATTTTACCCGAATTTTGTGTAAATAAGATTTCTTTGTGATGTCTATAATGTATTACTAAGATGGTATTTTTTGATGTGTGTGTGACCATGCATTTTATTAGTCAACATGGAAGAAAGCATTTTGTAATCATCTCATCTTGTGCAGCATCTGGTGTTAATTATTCATGCGAAATAAAACTTTCGTGTTCTTTCTTTCAAACAAATTTTTGTCTCAATAATTCGAAATTTTCAGTGTGGTGATATTGAGTAATATTGTATTGGTGGAGACAAAAATAGTCTCTATGCTAATGTTATATTGTTACTCTTTTGTTGATATTTTGTAAATTAGGATTTTTTTTAATACAAATAATTTTATTTCTACTGTTCATTTTTTGGTTAGTTTCGTTTTCTTGCTAGAATATATCATTTTTTAACAAAAATTCGTATATAGTTGATAGAATATACAAAAAAAACAACAACATTTATTTCTGAGTTTTTAAATGTCGTGAAAGGAATTTATTTATTTAGTCCTAAATAAAATTTTGGATCGTATTTTTAAACCTTTTTTTAGATTTCTTTTGTGTGTAGATTTCCAACGCCTTCTAAAGAAATCGCAACTTGTAGGAGGGATATATAGTCACTGATTTATTAGGGCCTGATTTATATTAGTTTTTTAAAGCCTCGGTTTCAAGCAGATATAAAAGTAGAACACTAATTGATTTATCTTTACGACTTTTTGACTGTACGTCTCGACTTTTTCAGGACCTTTTATGTTTCGACATCAATTAATGCGCCACAAAACAGATTGTGAAAGGTTTTTTTTAGACATGCACACAGAATGCTTAAACTTTAAATTCTTTAGCAAGCAGTAAAATAAACATTTAACACGCGAAAAACATCTGGAAATGTCGAAATATGTCACAACAGGGGTCAGACCAACTATATTGCATTCTTATTTTTTCAAGTACCTTAAAAGCTGAAAACAACGCCCTAGGCGTTTATTACCGTTCCTATTTTTCACCTATAAACGTTGATAGACGTCACCCACATGTTCATACACCAGAAGGGTGTGTGTTCCAGTTTGTGTGTTTAATCAAAAAGGGCGTTTATTTCAGTATGGATGTTTATTTGTGCTTTTACGGTGTCTGAAAAAAATTATCGTTAACATTTCTGTAGCCGTCAATTATGTCGTTAGTTTTATATTTTGTGAAAAGAATGTTAAGGAAAAAAAGCAGCCACACTTCTCCTAGCGAACGGGTAACCATGGCAACCAATCAATGAAATTTTTGACTTAATTTTGTCGTACCGTCACATACTATGATATCCTCATCAAGTATCTTCAGAGAAGATAATCCTCTGTGATATAGCCGCCTCGTTATCATTACAATTTTTTTTTGTCAGTATACATTTGGTTCAACTCTTGGTTACTTGTCAATCCCATTACGCACAGTACAATATGTTGGTTTTAAGCTGTTAGTTTAGGTTGTTCTTTTGTGTGTGCGTGTTTCTTCTTCTTGTTCATTCACTTTGTTTTATTGATATATAGTGTTCATCCGCCCATTTCTCAAAAAGTGTGTACAATACAAATAACCTATATTCCTAGTGGAATAATTATTCAAACCATATCGATAAGATAAAGAAATATCAAAATGATATAATGGTGTCCATTTCTTGCTATGTTCAATGAAGGACTATTCTCACTTTCCTAACCATATTTCTTCTCACTATGTTATTCTCTTCCGAACCCAATAGTCTATAAACAGTCATATGTTAGCTGTTTACCTCATAGATAAGAAACATCTGGTACCTTTTTCAACTATGTTCTAGAAAATTATTAGGGTACGACAGCATAGATAATTATCAGAGGGTTTTTTCGACAAGACGTTATTGCGTGAAGAAGCGTAAAGTTGGAAACAATGATAGCATGCAATACCCTAGACGTTTGTTACAAAATAAATCTAAGAAGGGCTAAACTATCAACCTTGCAACCTCGTTCCCAGGGCTTTTTGTTTCTCATCGGCGCTGCGCTTATTGATAGGTCTGACGAAAAAGTGTTCGTCTCGCCGTTCGATATGCAAAAACAAACAACATGTCCTGGGATCGAGGTTGTCAACCTTGCTGCTAGGGTATTTTGCCGTTTCAATGAATTAGATAGCAGCTGCTCAGCAAAAAGGTCTAAGCGGTCACGGAGACAAGAATGACTAAAAACCTTTCTTGAACTTACGGCCCAGACTGATTGTCTTGTATACCGATACGAAAAAAGACATTCGTTTAAACAGACACGGAATATGGAAATCCAACTTATCTTACTAGGTTAAAAACCATTTCGGGGTATAAATCTACATGGAATAGGCACACCTTACAGAGGGCATACCATTATTAACCATTTTTTTCCCGTTCAATTGGAGAAGGTCAACAGTTAAAAAGCCAGTAGAAAATGTTTTGTAATTTTGGGGGACATAGGGGACATAGCGGAATACTACGTTGTAATAACATAATTTAATAAGACCAATGTTTGGACCAATGTCTTCCAGAGCCTAAAAAGTCAGCAATTCTTTCAATTTTTTAGTTCTTAAAGCATCATACTTATCTTTCGGTGTTATCAAATAACATGATCTCACGACATATTTTCCATGAAAATTTCGTAGCACTCTTTCTTTTTAGAAGTGATTATTAAATGAAATTGTATTGAAATTTAAGAGTTGTATCATCGTGGAGTATTTCTTATAGGGTAACTAATTAGTGAAAAAATCGTGGTTTTTGCTTAAATCGAGTAAGAATAGGATTTTAGTTACATGGCCATTTGTTGCAAGATTTGTTTTCGTTTTCCATCATGAGAGCAGCAGTTGGTTGTAAATTCCTCCAACGCAGCGAGTTTATAGGCATTTGTGTCTTCAGCGACTACAGATGTGCGGCTGATCTGTAAACAATATTACAGATGATGTTTCAAAAAGGAATAGGACTGAGTACCTGAGGCATATCATATCATTACATACTGGATCTGGTGAAGGTACTGAAATTTTCCTGCAAAAGCCAATATAACTGATTCATATCCAGTAGAATCAAAAAGTCTGCTATTACACAAATAGTAACTCCTTGTCTTTTCATTGCTGCTTGGACCATATATTTCGTCTTTTATATTCAGATCTCTAGTGCATAATATTTCCAAAATCCAGATGAATTGATATAGTGGTAATCTGCTGCAATCTAATAATGAATACATTCAAAGGCTTTTAGACAAAACTGGTACTACGCTAATTGGACGATAATTACTTTGTTTGGGATATGAAATAATATGTACTAAGTTTCCATTGAGAAGGAAATATACATTCCTCGATGCAAGAGCTAATGATTTAATTAGCGACAATATTAATGGAATTTATAGGAATGTTGTCAAAATCAGTAAAACAGTCCATCCGAAGAGTTTCGATAGATTTCATTCTATCATTATACGGGTATGGGTACAGTCGTTAATCTGTGAAGTGCAGTTATCAATATCCGGTAGTGCACCATGTTTTCAAGTTAAATTGCATCGATAATAAACCGATTAGTAGGTTGGTATAAAGCTTTATTCTTCTGTTGAATATCTCCCCTGCATTTGTTTTGTTTTCTTTCTCAATTATTATACGAGTTTAGCTGCCTAAATTCTGTTAAAAGAATTCGTAACGTACTTTTATCCCCTGTACAACAGTCTTGTTTCGAATGTCATTCTTTTATTATGATCACCTAATTAATAAGCGCAATTTAATTATCTGTATGGTATAGAAAGATATATCGAGTTAATACAGGGAAAATATGAAAAACTTCTTTGCTTCCTGGTGTTTTTAGAACAATCTATCTGCGGCTAGTATTGCAGTCCGGCAACGGACCACGGGACCACGTTTGGCGTTCGAGGATCAAAGCTGCGTAAAAGAAACAAAAATAAAAATAAACTCGCACCAGATCTCAACCGTTGTGAAAAGTAAAGAGAAACAACGAGAAAACTGCTGTGTCCTAATTTACTGTTATGTAAAAAGTGAATTAAAATCGTATTACAATTTAAAGAAACGGTCGCTGGTTAAATATACAAATGTTCTTGAACCTCTCTCAAAGCTTGAGGGGTGTAGATTGAAAAAATTACGCTGAATGGCTGATGATGAACAAGGCGACCAAGTTGGGTCGAATATTCAGAAAAAAAACAAAAGAGGAATAGATAAAATTAGGTAAGCTTCTTTTTAATCAAAAGAAGGCTGTTTTAAATCTGAGAAGCAATATAGTTTTTCAGGAGAATAAGGGTTCATCTTGGCTCCATGCGTAAACAATGCCCAAATTTTAACAGTCCAGTTTCTGCTAGCAGTCGAACTGTGGCAAGTAGCTAGCTTTAAGGTTTTCGTCACACTCTTACTGACTTTTTTTGTAAGAAGGCCAGTCCCTTCCAGCTCCATTAACATTCAGGAACAACACAAAATTAGGCTATGATAGTCTAAATAAATAAGCCTGAATAGATGAGTTCAATGGTTTATAAAGTGCCATCAGGTACAAGGGGCATTCAAAAATTTTTTTTGGGCCCCGTAGCGGGATATTGCCACTAAGGGGGGGGGGGGGGGGGGGTCTGAAGTTTGAAAAAAAATTCCGCTAAAGATTGAAAAATTTAAAAAATTTGCTTGTGGCCTGAAAATCCTCGTTGTTCACGAGCATGATTCGTCTTGTCCTCTACTCTGATAACTTTTATCTACAAAACATGCCCCTGAGCGTCCAAGATTTCTTCGAATATGTGTATTTAACAGAAGGAAATCCGCCAAAAGGGGGGGGGGAGGAGGTCCGAATCTTATCGGTAATATCCTGCTAATAGGGCCTAACCGCTTAAATAATGATGCGCTTACATCCTGACAGGAGGCAAGAAAGGTTGGACCACAAAGGTGACTTTCATCATGATGCGTTTTGTTTATAATCCCCAGATCTGTTATTCAGATCGACAGGCAAAATAATGCAGGCCTGGGTGAGCCGTGGACAAGGATCCCACTTGCCAGAAACACTGCAAAAATCACAGGGGCTGTCCCTCAATTTTCGCCGTTTAAAGAAAAGCTTAACATTTAGCCCAGAGAAGCCCGAATCAACCCAAAAAAACATTTTTTTAAAACATTTATCACCATTTATTTACTATCATTTATTTATATATATATTAGTGGAAGAGTTCTAAAATAAATTTTTTTTTATATATCATTTATTAGATAAATAGCTGTAATAAAATTCCACAAATAATAAACTGAGAGTACAATGACAAAATAGCACCTTCCTTCTCGACAAAATTTAAATAAGAACAATGAGCTCACATGCATTGCATTTTGAGCGCAATTCGGTCGGTTACAGACAAAAACCTTGAAAAAAACCCAGGAAAACTGCCAGCCACTGCCCTCACATATACAGCGCTTTTAATCCTAAAATTAGAAAATAGTTTCCATGTAGTTTAGATTTAGATCATATATCAGTGAAAAGATGCTAGTAGCCACAGTACAAAAGGTTTTTAACCATAATTTGACTTTTCTCACCTAAGTTCTGATATTTTTGCCTGTTGATTTTTCTGATTTTTTCCACACATGTGCAAGAATCCTGTAAAAACGTATAGGCCAAATTGTTTTTTTAAGAACAGCCTTCACCAATTTTCGCAAGTCTTTCATTTTCACAACCAGATAAGGCCCATAAATCCACTATCTACTTAGGCAGGAGTACATTGGGAAAAAGAACCATGCCAGGACCTGCCAATATATATGCAATTCTTTTTTAAAAAATTTGTTCACACATTACCTTTATTGTGTAGAGCTAAAAACGCTAATCAAGAAAATATATAGGATCATGTATTTTTGTCGAATGTGGAAGAGGATGGGTTTTAAAGGTTTTTTAATGACGTCATAAACCAGTCCATTCCAAAACGGATTTGGGCACTCAGGTTGTCTCTAGTTACCCATGCAGTAAAAAATGACTGACTTCACCACCTCTTTCCCAAGTAATTTGGGCCTATAGTTTTAACTGCAACGCAATGGCTTCACCAATTATATTAAACGCATTGATGTCAGTCTAAATGTATTGATATTGCGTCGTAATGTCAGAAAGATATCAAATTAGACAAAACGTTTTTAACTACATCAAAGAAAAATGAACACATCCACTTTACCTGTTACAGACAGAGACAGAGACAGTCTTTGTATTGATCGTTGCAATCCAGGTCTGGTCAGGAGTAAAATCACCCACGTGCTGTACATCACTCTCCCAAATTAGTGATGGCATGCGATGAACCCATGCAAAACATAAGAACAGGTGTGCAATTACAAAAATTCCTGCCCCCTAATTTTAAAACTTTTAAAGGCAGGCTTACATGTTCAGTTTTCTTGCTAAAAAATCTATTGAAAGAAAAATTTCAAGCTTTTTATACTATATCAATTTTTATTGCGAAATGTTTGTAATCACTTAAGTCATAGTGTAATTCAGGTTCCCTGGTCAATCTGTGATAATAAAAAATAAAATAGTGAAAAATTCCACTTTTTTTAGTATTCACTGGAAATATTGCTTCAAATAAAACTTTTTTACCTTTCTTCTTTTGCTGCTGTTGGCGTATATGGTGCCTGTCAGTTGCAAAATCTATGCGCATCGAATTCACAATGAATGTAGTTTTTTTTGTTTGTAAAATGAGGTATCCTCGTTTGTTTAGAAGATACAAAATGTCAAACTCAAAGGGATGAATAAAAGTACACCATTTGACGTAGTCAGGATGTTGGCATCCTTTGAAAAAACTTTCAGACGAAAAAATTTTTACTGACACAGTTGGTAAAAAAATCGCCTTTTGAAATGTTTTTAAAACAGGTTGTAAAAACTTTCGAAATGTTTTTAAATGTTTCGAAATGCTCCTTACACTATGAAAGATTTCTTTCGAAAGATTTCTTTAAGAAGAAAACTGTACGTGTAAGTCCACCTTAAACAACTTCCTTTCCCCATGACAACAATGTTCCTACTCCTTCGTAACACCTTTTTTTTCTTCCTTTGGCGCCATTTTATAACAGCTTTGCATTAAATCAGTGCAAAATTTTTTACAACAAGTCGAACATCGCGTTCGATGATCAATTTCAGTTTTGCTACATTTATTTCGCCAATAAAAATTCAAGTAATTTTACTTTTCCACAACATGGGATTTTTACCCATTCTGCAAATTACAAGTGTGAAATATGGAACAGTTTTTTTTAGGATTTCTTTGTCAGGTGAATGAATGAGCTTGTAGTTGTAACTTTTTTCAATGGAATAATGCTAAATATGGATGTGTCTTTTACATTAGCACTTTTTATAACAAGCCATGACAGAGCTGGGCAAATGGAACATAATGAATTCAGGTGTGTGAAAAATTTTATCAACCAATAAGATTCTAAAAATCACAATAGTTCATGCCAATCCATTCTGTTTCATTCTTGAGTGAAGATTCATCTTAAATGCTATTGAGACTTTATTAATTACGAAAATACTTTAATTTGATTGGCTATTCTCTGTTTATGCAAATTTTTATTTATCCAATTTGTAAAACCCAGACCTTAACCCATGCTACAATTTTATAAAATTCTGAATCTTACCAATACTGAACTGATTCTAAAATTTTTGAATAATAACATGGGGCCTGAAAATTCCTGGCCGTACACATTGCCAGCCCTCAAAATAATTTTTAGGGACTCTTCAGACAAAATATCTGCCACACTTCCAGTTTTGTCGGACATGACCGTAGCTCGTTTAAAACCTTTGTTGGACAAAGCGTCCGATAGATTTCAGTCTTGGTCGGACACTTTCATTTGTTTAGATCTCAAAATTATTGAATAGTCCTAGTCTTTTTTATCCACAAGCAAAGCCTATTCATAGCCAACCTGACCATCCTACCTAAACCGGCTCCTAACTTAATTAAAAGAACTGTGTAGACATAAATCTGTATTGCCTGGCCCACATTTAACACTGCATTTAATTAACTTTTTTAAAAAAAATTTAATTTAACCACAAGCAGTTATAAACTGTTTTTAATGATACAGTTGAAGCTTTCGATTAAAACGATAGATTTTTGAGATACAGTTTTTAATAGTTAAATGCTTAAAGCATAGCCTTAAGCAGCAACATTAACTACGCTGTAGAAAATCAACTTTTATAATTCCTTCATTAATTTTTTTATTTTTTTATTTTACGCAAGTAAACAGCTTAATTATCTCCCTGGAATTCCCTGCAGTGCACTTAAAATTTTGGGGCCAAATGAATTGGAAACGAGGTGGTGACGTCAAAGATTTTTCACCACGTAGGTAATTAGGGACCACCTGGAACTAATTTGAGTAAGTTTTCCAAACCTGGGTCCCCGAATCTATTTCGGATTGGACGAGTTGATGACATCACCAAAAAACCTTCAAACCCTAATATCTCTGCAACCGTTTGTCAAAAGTACACGATCTTATATATTTTTTTGATCAGCGTTTCAAGATCTATGCAATGAAGGCAGCAGGTATACAAATTTCTAAATAAAAATTTGGGGGGTTTGACTGACCATTGCTAACGTCAGCAAAATTTTGAAACCCTTATATCTCATTAACCGCTCATCAAAAGCACATTATCATATACATTTTCTTGGCCAGCGTTTTAACCTTTACACAGTACAAGCAACTGATTAACTAAATTTCGCCAAAAATTTTTGTAATTGCGCTGCTGTCGTCAACAAAACATCTAAAACATATTTTTATTTACATATTTTTCCATTGCACTTCTGCCTAAGTGGATTTCTCCATTGGCCTTATCGACTAGTTACTTGCTATTAGGCCTGACTTTTTTAATTTTATAATTTCGATTTATTGCGCATGTTTTTTCTTATTAATAGGTGTAGTTATTCTTGGTCAAAAATCTTTTAAGTGAATGATTTAAAAAACAATTTATATAAAATGAAAAAATAAATGTCAGACATTTTTTTGTAAATGTCAACAACAAGTTTTAGGGTGTGCAATCGCACCTCCTCCAGACACACTTAAAAATATTGAAGATGTTTTTTTTTTACTTTGTCACACACACAAATAAATAAAAACGTAATATAATACAAATTTTTTAAGAAAATAAAAAATATTCCAAGTTTAAATGTGACACAGTGAGACCATGTTAAAATAGTTTGCCATGTATAGTACAAATATGTTATCAAATTGGATACTTTGTAAATTGTATTTTTAAAAAATGTTTTTATTGCACAAAAAAAATTATATACCTCACTTTTAAATGTGTGGAAAAGGCACCAGAGTAAGGTTGTGTAATAAAAATGAAATAATATAGTTGTAGGCGATAGAAGTCCTGATTAATGTCTGCATTTTGTGATTGTCAGTGCTACCATGCTTAATGGCATTTCATATGTCATTTTATTTTTTGCAGCATGAAAAAAAAATAAAAAAGCTAAACAAGAACATGTTTTCTTATTTCTTTAGGAAATCTACACGCAATAAATTAACATCAACAGAACAGTCAAGGTAGATTTTCCTTTATACTTGGATACCAAATTGATCGAAATTAGTTCTATTTTCTTATTATGTGAAAAGGATTACGTAGAAACACTGCCAAGGATGTTTTAACAGACGGTAGCACAAAAACTAATGTTTACAAGTTTCTAAAAGTTTTAGATATGAATTTAAATTGTTGAAAAGAAACAATGAAGGGGATGTATGCAGGTTGATTTTAGCATGTGTGCTGCAAAAAGCACATGTTAGGTGGTTTTAGGTGTTCCTTCAGGTGTGCTGCATTGATGCAACTTTGTTTACCATTTTTCATGTACTGTTATAACATGCCTTACTGTAATAAATTTTCTTGCGACTATGTTTGTGGGTGTGCATGCTTTTGCACAGCCTTTCCGAAAAGCCTGATATCATTTTAAAGATCACAAAAAAGTTGTATTCTTTGAACCACTGTTGAATTTTGCAAAAAAAATAGTAGTCTGTTTAAATGGTTATTAAAGTTGGTGCATTAATGGATTTTTAATTAAAAAGGTAAACACCATTGAATTAACATCGATGAACAAAAAAGTGGAAGTTCTACTTTCCATTAACATCAAAGGAAAAACTTTTACTTGAGTGAAAAATAGTTCAGAATTTTAGGGAAAGTTCAGCCAATCTCTTCTGAACATACAATAGTTCTTTTTATGAAAGTCATTTTTAAAAAAGTGGAAGTTCTACTTTCCATTAACATCAAGGAAAAACTTTTACTTGAGTGAAAAATAGTTCAGAATTTTAGGGAAAGTTCAGCCAATCTTTTCTGAACATACAATAGTTCTTTTTATGAAAGTCATTCTTAAAAAAGTGGAAGTTCTACTTTCCATTAACATCAAAGGAAAAACTTTTACTTGAGTGAAAAATAGTTCAGAATTTTAGGGAAAGTTCAGCCAATCTCTTCTGAACATACAATAGTTCTTTTTATGAAAGTGATTCTTAACAGCGTATATTCTCAATAGTACCAGGCTTGTTGACACTTGATTGCACATCAGCTAATTTAAAATGAAATAGTATATTACTGCACAATCCCTTGTGTTATTGGGTTTCAACATCTTCTTTTGTGTTGGATTTGTTAATGTCTGTCAAATAATGTTTTATTTTGTGAATGAGGACAAACTTAACTTGTATGAATGAAAATGACATACTCTTTGCCACAAAAGGCTTTCCTGCAACAGCCTTAACATTGCTGTATTGTTTTATAAAGTTGTTAAACAATTCTCAAGAGGCCAATGGCAGTATTTCATTATAAAATTATTAAAAAGGAATTTTACAAAGTTTTAATCATGTCGTATTTCGTTACATTCCATGAATTTTATGTTTTTAATAGACCGAAGTAACTTGAAAATTGTGATTCTAATCTGCTATTTTGAAGACAGTCTTTGTCTATCAAACTGATTTTTGTTTTTATGTTTAGTACACTAGAAAAACCATCACTATCTTCAAAGTTGAAAACAAAAAGAAAAAAAGAAAAAGCTAAAAGCGCTGTCAAAAGTTCTTCTGAGCCTAAAATTGTTGCTTGTCCACATAGCAAACTTAGAAAGGTTAAATCACAAGAAAGTCAAGATCAACCTCTACCAGGACCATCTGGTGTTAAAAAGAAGAAGTCAGAAACTAATTGTTTAAAATCCTCTTTAAAGGAGGACTTACCTAAAGATAATTTAGATAAAGAAAAAACTAGTAGCACACGTTCACGAAGCAAAACTTTGCTACACAAAGAAGAAAATAAAGAATTTACCTTGAGAAGTAAAAGTGACAGTAAAGTGAACCATTCTCCTCAAATTAAGTCAAGAAAGACAAAAAGTGAAACAGACACATCAAATAAAAAGAGTAGGAAACGAAAAGCTAAGGAAGTTCCTACATATTCACCTAAGCGACTTCGGAGCTCATCACGCTCGAATCCTTTACCAGTAGTAAGTAAAGAAACAGCAGCCAAGACGGGTGGGCGCCTTTCACGTTTGCGAAGTGCCTCTGGTGCTGGGGAAACAGAAGACTCATCAGACAACCTGGGTTCTTGTGCCAGCAGCAGGTTAGTGTAATTATTTTTTTGATTGTGCAGCCACATGTTTTCATTATAATGTTGGTATATTCCTGCTTTTGTTATGGTTACCATGATCTTATCTTCATCATTCATCAGTATACAGGTTGACTACTTCAGAAAAAACATTTCAATTCTGTTAAGGATCTGTTAACAGAAATCATTTAAACAACACAATAATAGTAAAATACTGACAACTAAAATGTTCTGGTCCTTGTTTGTTTGTTTGTTTGTTTGTTTGTTTGTTTGTTTGTTTGTTTGTTTGTTTGTTTGTTTACCTTGTGAATCATGCCAATGTTGGCCAAGTCAAAATTAATGTTTAAATTTTTGTAATCTTTTTATATAAAACTGCTATTCACTTCCTTCACAAATAGATTTAATTAACATGCTTTCTGTCATATTGGAGAACATTAGTTAGCAGTTTAATTAAGTGATTAAAAAAAATTCTTTTTAAACTTGATGAACAAATGTGTGGTGTAGGACGCACAATGAAGAGCATATCATCTTTTATGTTAGTGATTTGTTTGATCAACTGTTGTTGTATATTTTCTGTGTATTTTTCTTGCATTTTTATTCATTCCTATTTTTTAAATATTATTGAGGGATAGGAAAGCACAAAATAAAACTTTACAGTGAACTCCTAAGATATTGTGTTCTCAACTTTTTGTCATACATTTTAAACAGTTTTCATGTTTTGTTTGTTGGTATTTTATGCCAACTTAGGTAAAAAACTTTTCTGATTAACCCTTGTTTTCTTGTTTTTCAAACAACTTAACATCTTTTTTTCTGTGGTTGAATCATAGTAATATTTTTATTCATAAAATACAAATCTTTTACCAAATAGTAAGCTTGAGATCTTGTGATATATTATAACAAGATATCAAGTTGATTTTCATATCAAAACATTATAACACTCATGTTCAACTTCAGTTATAGAAGGTAACAGAAAAATAATGTTCATTTCTTTACTCATAAAGTTCAAAGTATAATTGTTTTTCACACAGCTTGAAAATGCTATTAAGAACAAAATACAAGTGCTCAATTATTACAGCCATGTGCAATGTTACATTTAATTACTGTGTTTAGTATATATCTTAACTATCTTAACTAGATTTCAAGTCTTGAAAAATTATTAAATCAGTCTTGCACTCGATTTGTGGGTGTTCACATCTCCAGGTTTTTTTATAATTCAAATTCATTTATCTTTTTGTCATATAATATTTTTTTTTAATATTCACAAAACTGTGCTTCACTTCATTTATGTCCTAAGAGAGAAAACATAGAATGCCTAACAATCTAGCTAGCTATTAAAGATATTATAGCAACTAGGAACAACATGTGTTTTGTGCAACTTTTTTTTGTCTGATTGGGTATTATTTTGTTTCCAAGACACTATTCAAAAGTAAACATAAATGCTTTTGAATTCAGTTATTCTGTGCAAATCAATAGTTTATATTTAAATAAAAGGTTTTACCTGCCAAGTAAGATGCTACCATTTTTCTCAGTATAAATTTTATTGTAGCTAGGTTGCCAAGCAACCTTGGATTTAGAATGTTCTTTTAAGGTAGCATTAATATTAAGTTGGCATTAAAACGTTGTTGATTTAAAATTAATTTTTCGACACATTTTATATACATGCTTGTGTCTTCTGCTATAGTTGTATAAGTGTGATTTAAAAGTTTTCTTCATGTGTTTAGAAATTTCCTTACAATCTTAATATGTTATATTTTCATAACATTTTTTAGTGAGCTTTGATAATGTGCACTTAAATTATGAAACGA
The DNA here is from genome assembly GCF_029227915.1 of Hydractinia symbiolongicarpus. NCBI lineage: Eukaryota > Metazoa > Cnidaria > Hydrozoa > Anthoathecata > Hydractiniidae > Hydractinia > Hydractinia symbiolongicarpus. Next base: position 28,202,852 of record NC_079877.1, read on the forward strand.
AACAACCTGTCGTGTCTAAAGTGTAGAAATCTAAGGCATCTTTTGCGATAACTATTCTTGTTTACTTACTTGCTTAAGCTGCAGAATGTTTTTATCTTATAAAAAGTGTCACCTCACATGTATAATTTTCTTACACATATACATAAAGCCATATTAAGGACCATCTTCTACAAATGTTTGTACGTACTTCGTACAGATTCTATTGGAAACTTTTTGTCCTTTTATTTTTAGAAAAATCTCTTTCCTATCATAATTTCCTAATGAAGTTCTTTTCATTATACCGTGTGTTCGTTTATCGAGCGTGCTATTATCATAACCGAGTAATAATCATAAAAAAGTTCTATTTACTGCATAGAAACAAGATCGTATTGAAATTAAACAATGCTGCATTTTATTCTAAAACCATCAAATCATGATCTATTTAGAACACATTCATTGATAACTAAACATTTTTCAAGACCAAAGTGGCTATTTTGAATAAACATTTGAAAATGATATTATAATAACAATAAAAAAGTGAAAGTAAATGTCTACCAAATAATCCTGTACAGATGTCCTGTAAGAAAGTCTACCAAACAAATGTAATAGTTGCAATCATCTCTTGCTTTGTTATAATGTTTTTAAATCTTTAAGTCAGCCTAAACTTCATATGCCTAAAATAATATTATTAGGGTGATTTTTTTACATTTAGAAGACAAAGGAGGTCCAGAAGGAACCGTGGTGAGGTGCCTGTTATGGAAAATGAGCAGTATGTTAAGATATTTTTTATAAAGAAAGAAGCATCAATCGTTCGAGGTCTTGTTTTGAAGAAATCTATGTTTTAGGATCTTGAGCTATTTCATTATTAATGATCTTGTTTAAAATGTTTTAGAAACAGTAACTCAACAAACCAGGAAGCAGCCGGCAACAATGGTGGCTAGTAGTCTTTTGTATTTCTTATTTTTGTTTTTTGTTGTTGTAACAGCTATTTGCAAACTGTTTTTTGTTTACAATAGGTTCACCATCAAATAACGAGGCTTCGTCATCAGGTGCCACTATGTCTTTTCCAGCAAGTGGAGGATCATCATGTATGTACAGGGAAAAAATTTTGGAATTTAGTTTGGAATTTGCCACAAAACAAGAACCTTCTGTGACTTTCCCCCAGGACTTTTATAGTTTGTCCACAATTTTTTATGTCTTTTTAAGAAAAAAAACCTTGGGAAAAATACTATAATTATTATTGTTTATGCACATTTTCATTTTAGCAAGTCAAGATGGAGAAGCAGGGCTGGGCCTAGAGGAAAGTGATATTTCTCGCTTACAAGGTACAGTAATCTGTATATATTCTACTACAGAATTACTAAGCAAGGAAAGATTTTGAAACTTTTTTATGAACTAGATTGGATTATTAAATGCAAATACGTCTGTCTGTAAATAATGTATGCTACCTTTAAAATTTGTGTAATTTAGTATATAAAGCAGGCCATTTCTTGAATAAAACTATGCCAGAGCTACAAAAAGCACTCACTAAAAAAATTATGAGTGCTATGGTGTGCGAAAAATCACACTTGTAAGCAAAATTTACAAGTGCAATGTGAAGTGTGGTCTATTTTTTTGTTTTACTACAACGTTGTGTGTTATTTAAGCTGTATAGAAATGAGGTTTAAATACTAAGGAATCGTCTTCACGATCTTTTCAAAAATAAATTCCAAAAAAATGGTTTTCAATTCGTTTTAACAAAGTTTCAAATCGCTTTGTTTGAATATAAAATCGTTTCGTAATCGTTTCCAAATAGTTTCGCATTCATTTCCTAATCGTTTCAAAAAAATTAAAATTAACTCTTTTCAACACTTTGTTAAATTCGTTTTAGTTCAAATCATTTCAAAATCGCTTCTACTATAACACATGTTTATAACACATCGCCGATTTCTAAAGAAATTAACTATTAAATCATGTAAATGTCTACATTCCTTGTCTTAAAAATAACAAATCGAGATCGTAGAAAGTGAAAAGATTGCTGTGGATTATTTAAAAACAATCAAAAGAGGATCATAGATAGTGAAAAGATAGCTGTAGATCGCTAAAAATCATAAAAACAGCATTGTAGAAAGCGAAAACTTTGCCGTAGATTCTTTAAAATTTATGAAAACGGTTACGTAGAAACCAAAAAAATTATTTAAAAATCATAAAAACGGCATGGTAGAAAGCGAAATTATCACCTTAGATTGTTTAAAATACATGAAAACGGCATTGTAGGAAACAAAAATATCGCCGTAGATCGTTTAAAAATCATGAAAACAAGATCAGAGAAAGCCAAGAGATCCATATAGATCGTTTAAAAATCATGATAGTTCTATAATATTTTGGATAAAGAAAAAAGTCACGAGTGCGATAAAAAGCTCTTGTAAGTTTTTTTTATGAGTGCGCGTGCGATCGCACTTGTCTGAAGGAATGGCCTGATAAAGGGTTGCGGAGCAAGAACAGGTAATTGAATCACGTTACACTCTGCATTATTTTTAGAAGAATGTGCATGTTCATATGATTTTTGTGCTCAATCAAGAATTTTTTTTTAGCATAGTTAAGTGACCTACTGTGGTAATACATAAAGTATTTACGTGACAAGTTGTTTTTATGTATATTATTTTACATTACATTACATTTTTTGTTTATTTAAGAGGTAGCTAAAACATAAAATCTTACATTTCATAAACAAGCCTAACCCTTATGGCATTAAGAACAAAGCTTATAAAAAGTTAAAACACCATAAAATAGATAAGAGCATAAATTACTGACGGAAGCAGTGAGTTTGCCAAGCAATAACAGTAATTATTGAAGACTCTCAATGGCTAAATTACAAAGTCTGTTACAGTATATATGCAACATGAATTATATCATGTACATGCAGTATTGGAATTAACAGTCATGATTTGCAAGTCATTTCCATTTTTTTGCATATCAAATTTATCTACTAAACATAAAATTCGCAGATTAAAACTTGTATTTCAAAACATGCAACAGGTGAAAATATAACTTAAAATTTACACAAGTTTTATGACGTCACATAACAACAATATATTCACCTACATGTATGCATGCTATTGTTTAAAAGTGCCAACAATCACAAAAACTATCAAAATTTTATATACATTTTTAATGAATAGACATTCTGTTCTTCACACCAACTACTAATCTGATAAAAAGTAGTCACTTTGATTGCTCTATTTTTTATAACAAAATACTTAGGGTAGGGTCTTCATTTTTAGACAGAACTATGGTGATTATCACACCTCTTTATCCAAAAATAATAACAAAGTTTCTTTTACTACATCAAAACACGTATGAAACTTAAGATCACTTTTAATATTTATTTCAAACCCTGTACATGTAAATGATACCCATACAAATTAAAATTTAATAAAGATTTTTTCAGTAAACTTGCATCGTTAGGTGTATCAACTACTTCTACCTGACTATCAGTCAGTTAGTACCTGATAATGTGTGTTTACTTAAAAAACCTGAATTATTTATAAATATACTATTTTTAAATTTCTTAATGTTTCTTATGTGTATGTGACTTTAGTTGCTCCCAGCCTGGATAAAATAAGACAACTTAATGCCCTATAAAAAAAATCAATTAAGAAAAAGTGTAAAATAATAAATTTTCTAATATTCTCTATGCAAAGCTTAATCTTTATTTGTGACTTCTTTATTTGCTATCTAGTTTAATTCAAAATGTGATGAGATATTATGTGTGTATTAATTATTAATTTTTTCCACATGCTTTTATTTGAGATATTATAATAAAACTGAAACAACAGTATTAAGGAAAAGATTTTTCAAGTTTTTTTAACATTAAGGTGGGATCTCATCTGCTGATAAAAATAAAAATCTATTTGTGTTTTTTTTATTGTTATTTTGTTGGATATGGATATATTTTATTTTATAATTTCATAACAACAAAAGATCTACAAACTAGCTAGAGTAATTTTCTTTTTAGCTATACTGGAAGCACGTGGTCTTCCTGCTCACTTATTCGGTAGTCTGGGCCCAAGAATGCACTTGCTTCTTCATAAAACATTCAATAGCAGTGCAGGTTTGCTTTTCTTGGTTGTTTTATTTTAGAAAATTTTATTGCTTTTTTGTTTTTCTCCTTCTATGGGAACTAAGAATTTTCACATTGTTTACTAGCTGTAGTCTAAAGAGTACTACTTGTTTTCATTGTAAGGGGACATAAATATAATGCCTGTCAAAGGTATGACAGTAACTAATGTGAATTTTTAGTGGCGTATACATAATAGTATCATACATTATCGAATGATTATTACCGTATTTAGTAGCTTACTTAACCTTACACAATAAACTACATACTTCTTTGGCAAAAAATAACCACAAAATAACCAATCAAAATCTGTTAATCAAGCAAATTCTCAAAAAAATTATTTTTTTGTCAACAAATAAGTAATTGAAAAGTAATGTCACTGTCTACTATATTGAAATTTTGAAAGACAGAATTATGCACATATCAGCAGAGTTAAAGCATATTGTAGTGTTTCTTATCTTAAAAATTTATTTCCCATGCTTTGAAAAATATTTTTTTTTGTTATCCTGCCTAAAGTTTATATTTAAATTATTTTAAACAGTTTTTTCATTGTGGCAATGTTATATTTCCCTTTACAACTTTCAGCCAACTAAGTTTAATTCATCCCAATCACATTACGTCTGATTTTTAACCCCTAATATTTCACAGGCACAAAAGCTCAACAGTTAATTACTTCCATGCAAAGTGACAACGAGGGTACTCAATTGCAAGGTGTTATGGAAATGTGCCAGGTAATGCATTGATTTATTTGTTTTTTTGTAAATATTAGGAGAATATGTTGTGGTTATTCACTTTTCACTATCAACTTTGCATTGTAGCTTTTAGTAATGGGTAACGAAGAAACATTGGGTGGATTTCCTGTAAAACAAGTTGTGCCAGTCTTGGTGAGGATTTTTAAAACTACTTCATTATGATGTTATGTGAATTTCTTCTACTTTATTGCAATTCACTCTTACTTGAAAAGTTGTGTCTTTAGAAAAACTAAAACACCGTCTTTTAAATTTAGATTGAATTATTACAAATGAAAGAAAACTTTGATATTGTAAGTTCAGTATTTTGTACCGTAAATTCTCTATTAAAGGGGCACCCCAGTGAAAAATTTATTTAAAAAAAATGTTCTTTTGATTAACCAATACATAAATATGTCAAAATAAACTTTTTACAATCGTTAAAAATCTTTATTTATACCGTAATCGGGTCTGTAAACATCTTCAAATAAATTTAAAAGTTTGCGCAAAGTCAAGAGGACTAGGTCGTAATAGATAAGTATACGTCACATTGTGCAGAAAGTCTGTGGGCTCAGCAGCACACCTAAAAGTTTGTTTACTTACTGTTTACATTGTTCCTTGATAAGACGTCTTGTAATAATGACAAAGATTGTAACGCAGAAAACTTAGCATTGAATAATTCTTTTCATGAAAAAGACTTTACAAAGCTACGGCCATACGACTTTAAACCTCATGTGTCTCACAAGGGAGAAGCTAATAATGATGCAAAGTGACAAGGTTTTTTTTCCTGACTCAAAGCAACGTTGTTAGCAATAAAGACTATCTTTAATTGCTTTTTTTTACATTCTTTTCATCCAAAAACTTTATCATTTGCTTTAGTAAAAAATTTTTTTTACCTTACAAGCCAATTTATTTTTATTTCACAGTTCAGCAATATCATTTCTCCACACATGATTTTTTGTGCACAAATGCAAACAAGTTTTATGCAACGTTGAAACTTTCTCCATGATAGAGGACCATTGAAATGGGTGATTGAAAGATCAAATAATATTTGTGTCGTGATAAGTTGGTAAAACAGGGGTATTAATATTGTATAAATAAAAATCATTTTTATGAAGAATAATTTTTATTTATACTATTATTAAGAAGCTACTGATTTATAAGTGGTTGTTTTGACAAAGCTGTTTTAGAAACTGCATTATCAGCATTACATGCAGCCTTAAACAGTAACAAAAATTAAAGAAAATGGGCACATTTACCACCTGGCATGTCCTTCCATCAAAAAAACTTCTTTTTTGAAAAACAAAGAATTGACTTGAGCCCTACGAAAAGATATATGTGTAACTAGAAAACTTTTTTGTCTGTGTTTGTATTGGAAATTGGTATAATGTGTTTTTATTTAATATAAAAATGTACAAAACGTTCTTTGGTTGTGTTCTGTGGATACAAGTACAAATAATGAAATGAGAAAAAATGAGAAACTTTGATCGTTCACTAGCTAAAATGGCATTTTTACAAAGTGGCAATATTTTAATATGGAAGTTTTTTTCCTGGAGATCTCATTTAAAAGAAAATCTGTGAAGTGCGACAAACAAATATAAAAACTTTGATTGCTTGGTAGATCACCTGCACAACATATTTTGTTTAGCCATTTTTGTCTGATTTATTTCTTTTTAACAGACGGGATTCTGTGAAAACTGACTTTTTGATCAATCGGTACATCGAAACGCAGAGCAACTCACCATTTTTTAAAGATTTAAAAGTAAATCTCGGACAAAAAGCGATTTAAATGTAAGCTATAGGTCTTACATGACCCTTCTCTGCGGTGGCTTAAACTTTCTGCACGATTTGATGTCATTTGTTTATAATCGGATCCAGTCCTAAATGAAATCGAGCATGTCTGTTTTTTTATGAGAAAAAAATTTAATATGCGAAGGTTAGTCAAACAATTTTAAATAAGAAAAACAAGTTAAGTAAGTTTTTTTTTATTTCTTATGCATTTCTGAGTACTTATAAAACAAAAAAGTTCCCCTTTAAACACCAAGACACTTTTTTGTGCTTCTGCAACAGAACATTAGTTTAAGAGGAGTGTTTTGATTTTTGTATACAGATAAAATAATTAAACCAATATCGTGAAAACAAAAAATACTATTTACAAAATACAGGATGACGATAAAGAAAGAAATAATACGTTTGTAAGGATAGGAGAGCAGATACCTTTTGTCAACTAAACCACAATATGGCAATGTATATATTTCACACTTTTCTATACTCAGTTACTATCATTTAAGTCTGTGACAGTTTCGCCAGTGTCAAATTATGTCATATTTTAGTAATTCACCAAATAGGATCTTCATCCACATTGTCATGGCACCCCTTTGACCTTAAAATATAAAGAAGCAATGCTTACATTTACACAGTTTGTACTTACAACGAATAATTTAGGCTCAACTTGTTATAATAAGTTCTCTTTTAAACTGTCGAATATTCAAAGAAGCATCCCTAAGGATTTAATTACTTAGCATGAGTTTTGTAATTTTTTGCTATGTCTTTCAGATGAATCATGCATGTCGTGCGCTGACATATTTAATGGAAGCTTTACCACGCTCTTCTGTTGTTGTTATTGATGCTGTGCCAGCCCTTCTCGAGAAAGTATGTACATGTGTAATCTATGTTTACCTTCCTCATGTTTTGTTTTTCTCATACAGCTAATTTTTGTGTGATTTTTTAGTTACAGACAATTGAATGTATGGATGTTGCTGAACAAGCTTTAACAGCCTTAGAAATGCTGTCAAAACGACACGGAAAAAATATCTTGCAGGCGGTAAGAATACTTTTAGTAAAAACTTGACAGTAGAAATTTTAAACACTGCTAAGCACTACGAAAGCTCATTTATACCAAGGTGAACTGGACGTATGTTGTTCACATATCTTAGTCAGACCGACAAAAAAACATGAAAAAGTGCTGGTTGTGCATTTCCGAGTAAAAAACGGAGATAAAAAACCTAAAGTTTTTAGAAAATACTGTTATAAAACCTCTTGTAATAAAGTTTTTTTTCTTACAAATTTCAATGTAGACAATAAGAACTAACTATCATTACACTTGAGTTCTTTCTGACATTTTGAAAATTATATGTCCACCATGAATTCTTTTGTATTTTTTAAGAAATGAGCAAGCAGAACTTGTAAGACCAGATTCTTTTTCGTGTGTAGATACAACTTTGGCTGCCCATGGTAAAACCAAGGGTTATAAATAATTTAACATGTAATGCGTAACATGTAATGAAAATAATCTTTTACCGAAAAATTTTAAATAAGTGGATTTTTCTAAGAACACATGTTAGCAATAAGTTGAGAAGAAATAGGTAAGAATACACCAAACTGCTCTGAAGTACTAACAGCACAACTTGAATTTCTTGCACAAAAAATCCAATGCTTACAATATTTGATAATGATTGTAAAGCGAGTGCTTCAAGAACTAAATTTTTGCTTCGAAAAGCATTTCTTTTGGTATAGTTGTTGTAATCAAAAAGCATGTCTAAGAAATTTATATGATTTCTTATCTTGGATGGTACGAATTTTACATAGTTGCCTTTATTGTTTATGTAGGGTGGACTAGGTTCCAGTTTGCTGTTTCTTGATTTTTTTTCAATAGTTGCTCAGGTAACATAGTTCTTTAACCATACTCTTTAATTAGTTTTTGGTCTGTCTCTACTATATCTTCTCTGTTTACATTTCAGCGCTCAGCTTTAGGAATTGCTGCTAATTGTTGCCACTCTGTGACAGCAGATGAATTTCATTGTGTTAAAGACTCCATTGCAATTTTGTCAAATCGATTGAATAACCAGGTTAGTATTCATCTTTTTATACTGGAGATCATGTTTGCCAAAAATTTGTTTATTGCTTGCATCTGGAATCTATTGTACTTGTTTCTTTCTCTAGGATAAGAAGTCACTAGAAAGTGTTTGTTTAGCATTTGCGAGGTTGGTTGACAATGTTCAGAAAGAAAAGGTGTGTTTTCGTTGATGTGATATTTAGCAGTTTGCATTTAAATTTTGACAAACATTGGCGGAAAATTGGAAATATCGTAGATATCTGAACCAAGAAAGTTTTGTTTTAGGAATTATTGGAGAGTCTCTGTGAACATGGCTTGTTATCCAATCTTAAACAATTGGTATGTTTTCTGTTTTTATTACGTTTTATTATTTTTTGTGTATTGGTAACGGGCAAATAGTACCCCCTTCAATTGCTTTGTGACCCACGTAGGGCTTCAAGAATTAAAAATCTTGGTACACATCTTTTTGTGTACCTTATAAGTTGCTTAAGTGCATGAGGGTGTACCTCGTATCTTTATGCACCTCAAAAGCCTGTAGGCGCATGTGTGTACATCATTCATGCACCTGAGCTTGTGTCTCAATGTCAGTTGTTAATTTGCATTTGTAATAAAATGTTTACAGTTGATTTAAAAAAGCAAAATAGGTGCATTTCAGTTAAAGTTTATATCTGGTATTATATCAGCTTGTGTTCTCTTCTTGTTTAGTTGGTATTATCTCCACCTGTCATCAGTAGTGGTAGCTCTGTTATGGTTATAAGAATGCTCGCTGTTATGTGTTCTAGATGCCCATCAATAGCAGTAAAACTAATAAAACTGGGTACTAACATTTTCTTTGTGTTAGTAAGACATCATTATATAGAGAATTTGTTACAACATCAAATTTGTTTTGATGCTTCTGTTTTGATGCTTCTGTTTTGATTGAAAAGGATGTTCTAATTTTTTATTGTGTTAGTACATTCTATGTTAATTCATTATGGTTTTAGCACACATTAAATAATGTTTAGTATTCCTTAAACATTTCCTATTGCTTTTAGATATTGCAGAAACTATAAGATACTTATTAATAGGCAGCAATGATATACCACTTGATGATATAGTTGAACTTGTTCCCAGAAGTCCACAAGAACTTTATGAGATTACATGCTTAATTTGTGAACTTTTGCCAAATTTACCAACTACAGGCATATTCTCTGTTGATGGATACCTTAATAAAGGAGCCTCACATAATAGTACCCTGGGTAGTTGGCAGTGGCGTGATGATAAAAATTCTTGGCATACTTATCTTTGGGTTGATAATCGTATTATTGAAGCAGCCTACCAAAGTGGTGAAGATGAAATCAGTTTGTCGACTCTTGGTCGAAATTATATAATTGACTTCACCAGCATGCAACAGGTTTGTTAATGTTCTTTCAAAGACTAACTTACTTCTCAATTTACCGGATGTCATTAGACTGCTTATCTGTTTCTGAAATTCTAACAATTTTAATTTTTGTAGATAAACGAAGATACTGGTACAATTCGTTCTATACAACGGAAAGCTGGCACTGGACAGCAGGCTTCAATTACCAGCTCAAAAGTTAACGAAGAAAAACGAGATAAACGTTCAATTATTTTTGATACAGAGCCTACTCTTGGAAAAACTATAGTTCAGTCTTTAATAGCTGTGATTTACGATGTTTATTATTCTTCTGTTGGACCTGCTGTAAAGCATAAATGTTTGTGTTCTATATTAAAAATGCTATACCATGCTCCAAGGACTTTACTGAAAGACGTATTAGTAAAAATACCAATATCAAGTTATATAGCTGGAATGTTGTCCTCCAAAGACTTACGCATTACTTGTTCAGCTCTGCAGAAATCTGATATTTTAATGTCGAAACTCTCTGATACCTTTCATGTATATTTTCGGAGAGAAGGTGTCATGCATAAAATTAAAAAACTTGCTGATAGCAATCCCAGTCCATGTTTGACACCACAAAAAAACAATGTAATATTAGAAGAAGAAGAGAAACATTCACAAGCTATAGCCAGCACTTCGTCAGGCAAGAAATCTAATAGTGCAACAGATTTACCAAAAGGTTTTGAAGATCTTGGTGATAATGGGAATGATTTGTCAACACCAACGTCAACTTCAAGGTAAGACCATAATCATATGATTAGACCATTTAGTATCTGATGGTTTATAGTTTGACGTCGCATTTAAGAGATTAGCGATGTCACAAGATCTGAGGTGAAAATTTTTTTATAATATTATTTTGGGAGGCATTCCAACTTGTGTCTTTAGTAGCAACTCTCTCAGTCTTAAATTCCTTGTCTCTAATAGCCAGATGTTGAATTGTTGTATATAAAAAGATCATGTCATTAAGTACTTGCTTTTTAAATAGAATAATTGTTTTCAATTTCATGTCACAAATGATTCGTATTTTTAATTTTTTTTTTTACACGTTAGCTTGTCACTTTTGAAACACGAATTGTAAATTGTAAATATGAAACCCTCCAATGGACCTTTAATCAACAGGTTTTGCTCGGATAACATTTCAATAAAAACAAAACATTTTTCAAAAAGTAAAAAAGAACATTTTTGGTCAAAATCCGAGTATCCATTGCTTCCCACATTTCTGTTTAAACTATACATAGGGATAGGGTAATCTACTGTTCCCTAATTTATTACTTATTTAGAAAAAAGAAAGTAATGAAATACATAGGCAAAAATGTAATTGCCACAAAATGTTACAAAACACAGGTCATTGGAAAACAATATTGAATGTCAATATTTATCTATTGTAACATAACTTTCATATAATTTATGATATAATTTAAATAAGGTAAAGTTTGACAAGTGTGTTTACTTCTAGGCTTGCAGCTTTTAAAAGCAAGAGAAGAAACTTAAAACGTTTCGGCCGACAAAGATCATCAAAAACTTCTGTTAATGACGATTCACCTCCTAGTGCTAACACAAAGAGGTTATCACATGAACCAATGAGACCAAAATCTGCAACATTTTCCTCGTTTTCAAGTTCTTCTGGGTCTTCTAATAAAGGATCGTTTTTTTCAAACTTTGCACCAAGATGGGGTCATTCACAGTCTTATCAGAATAATGCTTCATCATCTGGCAACACGTCAGAAAAATCTTTAAAGGTACGTGAATTCTCAAACACCATCTTATTATAAAAGTTCAAATTGAGTCTTTCTATTTTAATTTCTTTCATGTCAGCAAAAAGTTACAGACACGAATTTTCTTTTTGCCTCAGCAAACATGTTTAACGTCACCAAACTTGTGTTTTACGTCAGCCATTTATATTTTTTTTTGCCACCACATACTCCCATACGCAAACAATAGTTAAATTAAGAGGGAAATAATAGCAAAACCTTTGTGTAAATGACATCCAACTTTGAAAAGCATGTCTGCAAATATTTGCCAGCATAAATCTAGAATTTTTGTTACCATTTGCCAATTGCTGAGTGCCGATGTGAATTAGAAAGGCTGTGAAAATGCAGGAAGGGCAAACCAACAAGCCAGCTTAATAATTCAAGTCAAGGACTGAAAAGCACATTTTTATGTTATGGTCCCCTAAGTATAAGGTGAACACAACATTCTTATGATTTAAAACAAGAACTAATTTGTTGTTTCTATGCATGGAAGTTGGTTTTAACTTTTTTGTCATCTTCGTCTAAATAATACGATTTTGATTAGATTTATATTTTTAAATAATATTGTGGTGACAGCAAGTTTGTCTTTGTTTTCCATTTGTTTGATTAGATGCTTCTTGGAAGTTAGTTTTTTTATTATAAGCATGCCATTCATTCACAGTATTACAGGTTTTTTAATGCTCGTTTAATGTTGTGTCTCAAATAAAACAAACAAACAAACAAATAAAATAATGAGAAATGATCGTGTAATTTTGTTACAGGAAAAATATTTGAAAGAACAAGAACAAAACAAAGAAAAAGTTAAGTTATGGATAAAAAAGACAGGTATGTTAAAATTATTGTAATAAAGATTACAAGCATGGATAATAGTCAAGAGATCTTTTTTAATATGTTGGTCAACTTTTTCCATGAAATTATTTAGGCACAAAATTAGTGTAAGTTTTAAAAAAATTGTGGTAATTTAATGCCCCTTGGTAAAGTGTAAGCCTAAATATCAGGGATGTTAAAAAAAGTTTACAAAGAAATATTTCAGCAAGACTCATTCTGGATGAAAACATGACCAAGACTGGAGAAGATAAAAATTCTAGATATATCTATATGTTCGATTCTGTAAATTACATGCATGCCGGAAAAATAGCCATATTTGTTTTTCGTCGCCATCAGCTCGACTTTCGTGTAAGTCACTAAAGTCAAAAACCAACAGCCGTTCCGTAACCCCTTTAAAGTTCCTGACTAATTTTTCTAGCAATGGCGAAACAAAGCTTGCACACACATGCACACTTTGTTCTTCTATTAGACTGACATAAAAAACTAATATCTTCCTGATACGGTTCCAATAAGACTAACTGCAGGGCGTTTTGTAGTCATTTTGAAATAAACAAGAGAAACTGGTTTTCAATATTTATTCTCAATGTAAAAATACACCTGCCCATAAAATTTTGTCTTTTAAAGTTCCTGATTTGCGTTATTTTAATGCTTTTTTTTGACAGACATATTTGCATTAATTTCCTTCGTGTTAATTTGGTGGTTTTTAATTTTGTCCTAAAATAAGGTAATCAGGAAAAGATGTAGGGACAAAAATTCAATGTATCAAGGGTTGTGGAGTAGGAGCGATTTTACTTTTGTTTGGTTGAGGTTTAAAGGGATTTCTAAGTTGAAAATAACATTGAACTGATGACAAAAAAGATCCACAAAAATTTACTTCTCTGCATTGATAAAGTTTAAATGTGTATTCCTTAACGGTTCAAACATTGACAGAAAAACTTTACTATTATTTTTATACAACATCATAATTTATGAAGCATAATTGAATCTGGATAATTTTAAGAAATTAAGAACTTTCAAGGACTTCAAAGGTCTGCAAAATGAATTTGACATTTTTTACTTTACTTTTGGCTCCCTTTAAAAACCTGAAAAAATATAACATTTTCTCGAGTAGGGAGTGTTGAGGGTAGTTGATGTTGTATGAATTCACTATGACATTTGCTAGTTTTGGATTTTAGCACAAGAGTTTTATGATCGATATTTCGCTGAGGAGGCTGGTTACTCCCATCCAGCTTTGGATATACTACAAAAGCTGACATCATCATCAGACGAACTCTCACTAAATGTAAGTTTTCATGAAAAATTAGAACAATTAATTTATATATTTTTTGTTGATGGAAAAAAACTGCTTGTGAAATAGGTTAACAACTTTACCTGAGCCTGTTTGCTTCCAATGCAGCATTTTTTGATTCATTTAAATTGTGATTGATGTTTATATTGTGATTGTAGAGCACAACAGATGTCAAAGCATTGCAAGGTCTTTGTGAGGTTTTGTTAAATGAAGACATTCAAGCTGGTGCATCTCCATTTGAAATTGTCCATAGTGGCATGGTAACAAAGCTGTTAAAGTAAGTGCAGACCAAGTGTACGGTAATAAGGAAATTAGTCTATTTTTTTTCTATATCTGAATAGAGGTATAAACAGTATAAATACTATAGTAGTATAGTTAGCGAGTTATTTTGAGAGGATTTTTGTTGCAGCAATTTAAAGAATAAAATTATACAATAAACCACATCTACACTTGTTTTGATCTTTTTAGATACATCACATGTGAAGGCTGCAAAACAGACATTCCTCGTGCAACCAGAATCAAACGATTTCTTTCCACCTTCTTTGGTATTCAGGTACAGAATTTTCCTAAAGCTAGTTCTCACTGACTTGAATATCATTTTCTTAAATACATAACAATGATATTGATACCATTCTCAGTTGGCTTTTGTGCTGAAATGTATTTGTGAGAACTTATTCCTGTAAATGATAAATTTCCATTTTTTTTTTGTTATATCAGGAGCACCGTGAAGTTTCAACGCACACCGAAATAGTAAGTAACAGTTTGTGTTCTGTATTATAATTTTTTACAAAGGTCTTGATAGACACAAGGCCGTTACATAAACTGTTTTGAAAAGTTTGCGAATTTATTTCTAAAATTCAGTTTCCGTTTAAATTCCATAAATTATACTCTATTTTATATTATTAAGTAAACCAATCAAGGGTCATTCATTCTGTTACCTTGATCCATTGAATTAACAACATTGAAGATAGAGACAGTTAATTATTTTCACTTGGTGCTGACAATACTTCTTCGATAATCTTATAAAAAAAAGTAACAGAGCTAAAAACAAGATGCACAAATATGTCTGGATTTTTGCTACTTAGGCAACATTTTTTGCCACATAGGCCTTTAAATCCCAGGGTATTCAGTCCTTTTTTCGATTTTCTTTGTAACGTTGGATTCTGACAACAATTGCAAATTTGCCATTATACTATTGATGACAACTGTAAAAGATGTTTAAAATTTTGAGAATTTGTAAAGTCCAGTAGTCAATAATCGCAAAAGGACTTAGGACTGAAAATCTTAGGATAATTTGTTTTTTTAAAATCTTAACGGATAATAATTCTCCTTCCTCCTCATTTTTTTCGACCTTAGCAGGGCATTGTATGGATTGTAACTACCACAGGGTTGTCACACCTCCTTAATTTTCAATTTTTAAATGTCCTCTAAAAGTAGATTTTTAACAATCTTCTCGAATCTCCTTAATGTTAGTTTTATAACATGTCACCAGTTTTTTATGAAAATACTATAATGTCAAAAAAGTTAAAATTTTCATCAAAATCATCATCCCCAAATTCGACTCTTTAAAAAAGGTGAATTTCAACCTGATATATACGTCTGCTAAAGGTGATTTTGTTTGGCCATTTCAGGAAACAACTAATCCAATAAAATGTCCAGTAAGAATCAATATTTCAAATTTGCATCACTAGACATTCTTTCAGTAATAAAAAGAATATCTTTAATTTCCCTTTTTTATTTAGAAAACATCTATAAAACCACCCATTGTGCCTCTTGTGCAGAAATTAAATCTGTGCATTAATCAACTGGAACAGGTTCGTTGTAGTGTTTCAAAATTTTGTTCATCGTTCCGTCTCTTTGCTTCATATTTACCTAAAAGTTCTTGGAGGGAGGTCGCTCAATTTTTTATCCTAGCTTGTAAGACTGTAAAACCATTTTAGTTCCCTGTTAAATGTCAAGACATTCCCGGTGCAAGTATGGCTGGTGGATCAAGGTCAGTTTCATTTTACCTTGGGAATTTCTCTCCCATACTAATAATTGTATTTATTCTAAATGAACATTCTAAATTTTACATTGCAGGGGATCATCAGCTTTGCGTTTTTTCAACACTCATCAAATCAAGGTATGGATATTAAAATCAGTAACACTTTCTCTCCCTTCAAAACACTCTGTAGTCAAATCGAATATGAATGCAAAGACGATTTTAACTATTGTTTTAAAATTAACAACTAATTTTATTCATTCTCTCTCAGCTTGTGTAAAATACTATAATATGAAAAAAAATCATAGGACTTCTCTATCACTCAGTGTGTGACAAGGTTTTACCAACATCCATGTTTACATTTAGTGCCATCTCCAACGTCATCCTGATTGTACCAACGTGAAACAGTGGTCAGGTGGTGCTGTTAAAATTGATCCGTTGGCATTAGTGCAGGTACTTGCATGTTTCTTGCATTCAAACGCTCTACCTGTCTTGTCTTGTTCGATGTTAGGAAGGAGGTCTAGTTTATGTTTTACGAGCAATATAAGTATAACCTCTACTTGTCATCCTGATTTTAGGCTATCGAGAGATATCTGGTTGTCAGAGGATACGGGCGTACACGCGAGGTAATTCTCACAATTTAAATTTTAGTGGCTGAAATTTTATGTTGGTGTTTTCTACTGCGTGTTTTTTGTTAAAGGATATTGACAATGAAATGAGTGATGACGATGACAGATCGGATGATGAAATCGAAGAGTCATGGGTATGGAATATTTTCAAATTTATATTATTAAAAACTGAACATGATTTTTATAAGGCTGTGACCACAAAGTTTCCTGATTCTAATAATTCACATTCCATTCTTTTTAGGCAACGCAATTGCAAGGATCAGGAAACTCAAAGTACGTGCATACTGGTTTTTATTTAATCCACTGAATATGTGATTTCAATGTGTTTTGTTTTTAATTTAGCAATGGTCAATAATTATCTGTAACAGATACGTAGTTTTCTAGTAGACTGTTATTTTCTAATGTGATTGCGGATTTAATCTGTGACTAGCAATTACAATGTTTATTAATCTTTTCTGCTTAAAATTGGACACTCGAACAGATTTGATGTTTTACACGGTTGTCTAGTTGCACCATGGATGTACGTGGTGAAAATGAACAAAGCAGAAATATCCAATTCTTTAGTTAACATAGTATTTATGATATTTAAAATTTCAGTTATATGTATCCTGTGTTTCTATTCTTAAGACAAATTTAACGTTCAATGGAGCTATACTTTATGTCTTCTCAAAACTTCAAAATATGTTGTTATTGTTTTTTTCAGGCACGTATTAGAATTCACTTTAAACGGGCACGTCTTACCTTACAATATGACAGTTTATCAAGCAGTACGACAGTATGCACAAGCTAATGTAAGTATAGTCAAGTTTGCGTCATTGACTGCATAATACATAACACGATGAAATACTGAACGCTGAAATGTTTCTTTGCTTCCATCATTTTATTTTGATGTTTGACCCAGACTTTTAAAATAGTCTTTGTTTTTTTTACATATTTTAATTTTTAGTTAAAACAATACGTTTTTATCCCCTTTTATTCTGGTAATCTGTTATTTATTAGTTTGACGAGGAGAGTGAAATTGACGACGATACTGGTCCATTTGGTCGAGCAAGTATTTGGTCCGGTACACACACCCTTTAGTAAGTCTCGGCATACCTTATTTAAGCTTACATTTAGCTGCGTTTTCATTAGACAAAAAGCGTTGCATGGGGGTGTTAGGATATCGAATGAACGTTTTGTTACCCTCAGAAAGGTAAATTTGTGCGTAATTTTTCATATTAGAGACTTTTCACTATGTAGGTTTTGATCCTGATGTAAGATATACCAGGTGACGAAGAAAGTTTACATGGAAATAGCAAAAAGTCACACAGCCCTTTAAAATATATAAGACTAGCATAAATTTGCGAAAAAGATGTTCCTACTGTTAAAAACAATGTTTTTATGATTTTTCAAACAATGTCAACTCACATTAGTTTTTTAAGTCTAAAAACACATTTAGGCATTCTGTCCTCCCTTTTTTTAATAATAGTGACGTTTTAGAAACACAGCCATGCTATGTGAAGTAGCTATTAAACTTACCTCTCTCTCTAAAACATGTTTTCTATTTTCAGCTTCAAACCTATATGCCAACAGGCTGAGAATAAAAATGCAAATGTGCCAAAAAGAACCAAATCTGATTTTTCCGTGAAATCCATTTTAAGAAGCAAAACTACATCCATGATAGAAGCACCAAAACAAAATGGTAGGTGTAGTAACTAGTGAACAAAGATAGTACAACACAGTGGTAGGTATAACTAATAGACAATAAAAAGTGGCATGTCAGTTAACTTTTTTTATTATCTTGTTTATTTAGGGTTTGCAGCATATCTAGATGATAAATTACCTGGCGACTTTTGTAAGTTTTTTCTTTAAATTGGGTGACCGATACAATCATTTAAACTTATCTCGTTAAAACTAAGGGCTGGTGTACAACTTTGTTTTACCTCTGTGTACTGTGGCTATGATGTCTATTTTATGTTTCTTTTATAGCTATCAAGGATCCATCGCTGGAAGTAATATGTCTCTTGAGGGTTCTCTTTCACTTAAATTCCAACTGGGGAAGATACTTTGATGTTAGTATTTGTTGTTCTTTTTACGTAACAAATTTGTAAATCATTTCATCTCAATTTGTCTGATAAATTATTTTGTGTTTAGTTACAAACATCTCGAGCTGTTGTGTCAACATTAGAATTTGTGAACACCAAGTTAACTGCTAAAGCTACGAGACAATTACAAGGTAAAACTGGTTGTGTTTTTTATAGTGATATTTCATATGCATTCTGATTGGCAGAATTTCCTTTTTCTCTGCCAATAAATCGATCAGTCCGTACTAACATATTGTTTCTTAATAAATAAGTAGAAGATAATATTAATTGTAAATATCCTGTGTTATGGTGTTTGACTATCTATGTCTATATTTGATTCTTCAGATCCATTGGTTATAATGACAGGAAACCTTCCCTCATGGTTGGTCGAGTTAGCAAAAGCCTGGTGAGGAAGTTGTGTCTTACCACCTCGAAATTTTTTACTCAGTAACAAAACAATAGTATTTTAAATTTGTACGTACTTTTTTTTAGTGCGTTTATTTTTCCATTTGAGTGTCGACAGTTGTTGTTCTATACGACTACTTTTGATCGTGATCGAGCTGTTATGAAACTCCAGGTTTGTACACTTCTTTCTGTTGTTGTTTTGGTCTATTTCGATGTTAAAACTTAACACTGTGTAAACCAAACGTTAAAGTTGCACTTGGCAGTCGATAAAAACCCTAAATCGTTTCAGTCTAGCTAATATACATTCTGTCGTAGTGTATGCAGCCTTAAATGCTTTTTTTCATAAGTTTAAGAATCGTTGGAATTGTTATTTTAAAGTCATATTCACATTTGCATTTGTTTGTATGAAAGAATTTTCGTTGTGTGTCTCAACCTTAAAATATAACAAAGGAATAATTACCTCAAGTTATTCAATTTTTGCGAAGATTAATTTTCAGGAATTAATCATGTTAAAATATTTCGAAGACAAAGATAATTTATTTCTTACTTAACTTGCTCATATCACAAAGCGTGATCACTATTTTTATTGAAAATTTACTGAGAAGAAAAATAAAGATTAATTTTAACAAATAAATCATTACTAGCAATCTCGCAAAGATGTATTTTCGCGAAAAGACCTTTTCAATATTTCTCGCATTTGGATAACATTCGCTAAAGTTGCGAAAATCAATTTACGCGAACGTTGTTCAACAACTCAAGATATTTTATATTCATTTAAATCTTATTCATATCTGGTGATTATTCATCAACAAAGAATTGTTCTCTTGCAGGAAACAGTACCAGATCTAGCAACAGCAGACAGCAGCGATAGAGTAACACCACGATTGGATAAAAAGAAGGTAATTTTATTAAATTTTATTTTATTAAAAAGTTGATCCTTGCAAGTTGAAAAGATTATGTAACAATCATGACGGTTTTATTTTTGTGTTTTATATCTGGGAGTTCTTCTTAATTAATCAAAAAGCTGTATTGTTTTGGCCTGTGTATCCAATTTTTATTGTTGTAATCGTTCCTCACAAAAAATACAAGAAGCTTAATAACTTGTCGTGGTTACTATACAAATTTGCTATCTTATTGTTGTTAATTCTGTACATTTTGTTCTTATTCAGCGTACCGTGTCAAGAAAGGATTTACTGAAACAAGCCGAAAATGTTATTACTGACTTCATTAATACAAAATCACTTTTGGAAATACAATACGAAGGAGAGGTAAGTTAAATGTAGTGTTTTTGTGTGTTTGTTTGTTTTTGTGTGCAGTTTTATTATGTGCTTTTGAGTTGAAAGCGTATGGAATGCCAAATGCACTAGTTTACGCTTAAAAATGTTTTAATATTTTGAAACTGGGGAAAACTAGCTAAAAACATTCGACATATAAAAAAAAAATCTTATGTTCTTATTTGCTACTTGTTATATTTTTTACATGGCATTGTGGCAGCATTTACAGTAAACATGTGCTACGGAGAAAATTTTCGTGAATTTTTCCATGGGTTAACAACTAGATTCTATAATAGCCATAGTCTGTATGTGCGCAGAAAAAAAACTTGTGCTACGAAGAATCAAAATTTTCATGCATGAAATAGAAATGCTACATATGTATAACAGGCGAATTTCACGGGCTAACGACTAGTCTATTATAATGCTTATTGTTCACGTGTTAAAGCTGTGATAAAATCTGAGTATAAAAAACTGCTGATGTGGTTGTTTTTCATACTATGAAGATAGCTCACTTGATCCTTGAAGTAATATTCAAAAATAAACAAAATTTGAACGAAATTTGGTATTTTTATTTGCCAAACAACACCTAGTAAATAGTTGTTAGTGTATGTCTAATTGGCACAATAAATCGTTGATTGAAGACTTCTGTTCCCCTTCTTCAGGTTGGTACTGGTCTCGGACCAACATTAGAGTTTTACACGTTGGTATCTAAAGAGTTTCAGAAAGCTGACCTAGAGATGTTTCGTGGTGATCATATTGACATCTTTGAGGGTGAAGGTCAGACGATTAGTTAGTGGTAGAAAATGAGCTTTTTAATAAAAGGGCTGCCACAGGTCCTATAAAGGCTGAAAACAAAAAGGTTTCTTAATAGTCTTAAAAAATCATTGATTTTTTTAATTTAACTCAGATTTCTTATATCTCATCGAGAATGTTTTAGGGTTTATGCTTATCAGTTATCATACTTTGTTAGCTTTTCCTATTAGAATACTTTTTTCTTCCTACATTATTGTATTCAAGATCAATTGTTGATACCTAATCGGCTTTTTTTTTAGCTCTAAAAATTTTGTTTTTGGTCCTTTAAAATTTGCCGTTTACTTAAAATTGTTAATTTTGGAAACGCCCAGCAACTGACGAGACAAATGTCTAAGAACTCAGAAACATAGTTTAAAATAATCCTGAGAATTTTTAGGATTTTCATTACCAATATATTTTACGGCAACCTGTTAAACATCTAGTTAACACAGTTTGACACAGTTTCGTTCAATAATTGCAATTTTAGGTGATTCCCAAACAAAGTTGAAGTATTTCTTTTCACGAGATGGGTTATTCCCTGGTGAGTATATATTTTTTGTTATGACAGAGGTAAACCTCGTTTTGAAGCATCACTACTATCCGGTATTTCGAGGAAATATATTTCGGACATATTTTAAAAATCTAACAAAGCAGCTGTAAGGTTTCAGTGTACTTTCCGGTCTGTATTTGATACAATCTTTTTTAAAGAAGAACAGATTTCAACTAATATAACATATTTTTACATAAATTGTTTGCACTGTTTGACTTTTCATTCCTTTTTTTTGCAGCTGCTATACCAAAAGGCACGAAGATGGCACAGGTTACAAAACTGAAAAACAAATTTCGATTCCTTGGCCGATTTCTCGCCAAAGCTTGCATGGATTCCAGAATGGTAGACATCCCGTTTAGTCAAACATTTTACAAATGCATGTTAGGACTGGAAAATGAATTGGATTTATCTGATATGCAATATGTGGATAGGACGTTACACAAATCACTAAGTCAACTGTACGAAGTGATTTTACAGAAAAAAAAACTGGAAGACGACGCTGAAAATACTGAAGAATCTTTACAACTAGCTTTGGACAGTTTAACACTAGACGGTGTATTAATTGAAGACCTTGGTTTGGATTTTGTATTACCTGGTACTCACATCGAGTTGAAGAAAGGAGGCAAAGACATTGCTGTCACTATTGAAAATCTGGAGGAATATTTGCAGGTATGAAATTCTGGAAAAATTAATTTGTCATGGAGAATTCAGTAATTTTGCAACAACAAAAAAAGATCGCCTGGAAAAGTAATCATGTTGAGTTAGATCAAATCAAGATATATAAATCTGTTTGCCAACTTTCCTCGAGAAATTCAGCAACAACAAAATTTGGCGTGATTATTCATTTTGCCCTGATATCTCGACCAATTTTGTCTTACCTTGAAAGTCCTGGAATGTCTTTGAACTTACACTTCGATTTTCTGTGGCCACATTTTGTTAGAGATCAGAGCTAGTATAGATTTGTTTTTATGATTTCTCACAAACTATACTGTCTGTTTTATGATTTTCTTTTATCACGTGACGTTAATACGTTTTAGAAACGAAATGTAAAACATATTCACTGTAACAACAACACCTGGAAATCAATAAATGATAATTTTTCGCAAAATGTAACCTATTTTTTCATTGTTGACCATTTACACATTTAATATTGATATTTATTTAACTAGTCTGGAAAAATACACGAGTTCGCTCGTCCTTTTTATACCGCATTGCGTGCGTCTCGCTACCTGCGCAGCTAAGCTACTATTTTGCGTGACAGACAGATGGACGGACAGACGTATACGGGTATTATAATATAGATAGTAGGCGAAACTGGGGATTGTAGAATAACAAATTCTTTATTCATTTTTTCAGTGTGTGATTCAGTTGAGTTTAAAGGATGGAGTACATCGTCAAATTCAAGCATTCAAAGAAGGATTTGAACAGTTCTTTTCAATCTCTTCCTTGCAGATGTTCTATCCAAATGAGGTAAGAATGACCAGTGTTCTACCTTCCCACCCCCACCCCAACAACACAAACACACCCCTTTATTTTTTCTTCCTTCTTCTTAGATGGAGTTACTGTTATGTGGTAGTAAGAATGAAAAGTGGGACGTGAAAGGTATTATTGTACTTCAGCACAGTAAAACTCGCATTAATAAGTGTCCACTAAGTATTAAGTCTAAAACATTTTTTTCAAATTCTGCATGATTTTCGAATTGTTCTATAGAATTCGGAAAGTTTTATAATCTTTAGTAGATAAGTTTTTATGGAGATTTCATTCAAGCAACAATATATAACAAATGATTTCAAAACTTAAATTTTGATTCCATTATATTTCTAGAACTAATGGAGTGTTGTAGACCTGACCATGGTTACACTACAGACAGGTTTGTATTTATATATTCATAATCAGTCGTGATTAGTATGTGCAACCGTGAGATCTTCTAATCGCTCTAATACCCCATTACCGTTTTATATTATTTGTTTTTGTAATAGCCGTGCTGTCAAGTATCTTTTTGAGATTATGAGCAAGTATACATCAGAAGAACAAAGAATGTTCTTGCAGTTCATTACTGGTAGTCCAAAGTTACCTGTTGGTGGTAAGTTGTAGTTCAGCAATTGTTCATAGTCCTACTTGTGTTTTCAAATCGTGCCCAAATTTTTCTAAAACAAGAAAAACACGAAAACAGTGACTACCGTAGTGCGTTTATTCGGAGCATTACCTTGGTTATAGTTACTACTTGTTTCAATTTTTACTTATTCAATATTTAAAAGCTGCCACTGTAGACTTTAGACAGAGCTTTTGCTAAGAAGTAAATTTTAAGTTGTGAAATTGGGGTAAAAGATTTAATGTTCTAAAAAACCTAAATGTTCTAAAAAATGTTTTTCACGTGAGGTTGAAACCAAAAACGTCTGTTGCATATAAAAAACGCGTGTAACGCAGATGCGAACGTTTCAGTGAGATAAAGACAACTGTTTTACTTTCTTTTAGGATTTAAAAGTCTAACACCTCCCTTAACAGTCGTTCGTAAGACAGTGGATGGTAGCTTAAATGCTGACGACTATCTGCCCTCCGTCATGACGTGTGTGAATTACTTAAAGTTGCCGGACTATTCAACAGTGGAAATCATGAGTGATAAATTAAGGACGGCATATTTAGAAGGAAAGAACGCCTTCCATTTGTCATAACGCAACATCTCCGATTGCAAACGATGGAGGATAATACGGCGTCAGTATATAGCACATGATGCTCAGTCAGTGGTTATGATTACGTTTTTTAATCTGGCATCTTAAACATTTAGCCAGGACAAGACAAGCAAATGATAACAGCCGGCTTGTGTTTTTTTGTAAGCTACATGACTCACATGAATATTTTTTATGCCTTGTCAGCAAATATTAATGTCCAGAATAGTCGAGGAATGTGTAGTCGACATTCAAATCACATGACAAACTACTGATTCGACGCCCCTTTGGGTAAACTTTTAACGAATCAAGTAAAGCATGCTATTTGATCTTGTTGAGTGCTTACGTCTGCCACCCGTTTTTGTCGACAGTAGTTTCTCTTCATCCACTTTATAGATCACTAGATCCATCCTCAACCTTTTTTTTTTAACGCTGTTGCGTTTATGTTTTTAAATCGTACAAAATTCATATTGAATTTGAATAACTAAGAAATTACTAATTTTTGACCAATCTGTATTAGAACGTGGACGCAGTGTGGAAATTCGCATTTAAATTCTTTGTGCGAAGCCTGTCGCAGGGGGCTAAAAAAGAGTAGTTTAAGTGTGATACATGTAGTTAAGATTTTTACAGATGTTTCTAATATTGCTCCAATAGAAAACGTATGTTTAAGATTTATTTTGTGTTTATATTTTGATGCAGACCAAACGGTGTACATCATTCTTTTTTGAAAAGAAAAAAAATAATACAATATCAATGTTGTTTTTTTCTTTAAGACTAAACACTTGTTTAGGACGCAAATTCTAGTATAGCATTTTGAACACATACAGACTGGTTTGGTTATTATACAATGTTATTTAGACTTAACATTAATGACGGAGATCTTAATTGAACCTTTTCGTAGCCATTCAATAAGCAAAACGACATATGGGAAAAGTTGGACCATAGATCCGGGACATTTAGAAGAAGAGCCCCAGGATCCGGGACGCAGGTTAAATGTTTTAATGAAACATTCCCAAGACCAGGTGTTTCATCAGAGTATACATCTATACCTTTACGATACCATTACGATGTGGACCAGCGCTTTGTCTAACGAATGTCTACTTCATGTTCATCATATTCATATCATATTCATCAAAAGAATACGGTGAACTTAATCTTAACATTTAATGGACGGGTCCCGGAAATAACCAGGCCTGAAAACTACGTTGTCATGAGAAGCGTTTTCAAGTTTTAGAAATAGGTACAAATTATAAGCCGTTCTTAGTCAACAAGCGCAGCACAAGTTTGGGGAAGCTGATTATTTATTGATTGTAAAAAGCGGGATCTTGTCAAGAACGCCCCGCACCACAAGGCTTAATTCTCGGTGAAAGCTTAAGTAAGTAAGCTAATAACTCCGACCTGTTATCTCGCCGTCCGAAATTATCAGAAAGAAAAGAAAGCCCAGGGGATGAGATTGGCAGAGGCGCATATCAATAAATACAGATTGACTATTACTTAAGCTACTAAAGCTTTACAAGATATTTGTTTTGCACCCCCGTCCTTTATATATTTCGTGTTTCCGTGGCACGGTTTTTCTTGCAGGTGGGATAGACAAGATACTGTTATTATTAATATGAAATTACGTTAGCCAGTGGGAAATCCAATGGAAATATCCAAGGATTTATTGGTGCTTAGGTTTTCACCCATCTTAAATATTCCCACATCAATATTTTTCCCCACATCATTATTTTTTCCCGCATCAGCATCTCTGCCTGTTAGCAATAAGTAACGAAATATGTGAAACCTTATTCTAAATTCTAAAAAACCACACACACTGTACAAACCAAATTCTTAGGAAAACTAAAAAAGATGTAACAAATTTCATAAATAAATTAAAATGTAACACATACTTTTTGACGAGGGTCTAGCTTAAAGCTGCGCCATAGTTCTTGACAAAAACGCTACACCAAGTCTTTTTTGGATATTTCTTGAAAATTTAGTATAGCCCCGTCTGACTAAAGTCAAAAATGCGCTGAACTGTCCACAATGTCCGCATGGAACGCACGCATCTAAAAAATAGGGAAGTCTGTTATGATTAGTTCTAAATGCGTGTTAGGAATGTAGGTTCCCATAAGACTGCATAACGAATTTAACAAGTAGTTACTTGTGTTTTTCAGGAAGATGTGAAAAGAATTAATGAATTTATTTTATTTTCTTTAAAGATAATTAACTCCTATATATACGGAGGTGTGTGGCACTCGAGGGCTAAAATATGCTGATATCAGTAAAGTACAAGAGCTAAATATATTACTTTAATATGGCTAGCTGCACAAAAGATTTTTCAAGACATTCTGTCATATTAAATAAAAATAGCTAGCTAGTTATAACTCCCATAACAGTGAACAGTCAAGAATTGAGTGTATAGCTAGATAGGTATGCAAGGCATTGCATGTTGGTAAACATGTTTCAAACTGAAACCTATATTTCATAAATAAATTTCTGCAAATGCTCAGGTTTCTTTTATCGAACGGGAACCTATTTTTCATAAATAATTTGGTAGATTTTCAGGTTTATTTTATGAAATAACAAAATTTGGGAAAGTATAGCCAGAAGTAATGAAGCAGGAAGACTTAAAGTCTCCAGGTTAAGACTTAGTAAGCGTAAACTGTTTCACACGGAGGACACTTAGTGTAATGTGTTACAAATCCAGTGGAGCGCTTATAGCATTAAAGGTATAATATAATTTTCATAAACCAACATTCACAGGACTAATGATAAAGATAAAGCCTATTGTTACTTCTGCAAAGCAAATACAGTTGTTTAGCATTTTTCATTTTGCATGAAAACAAAAAATAACTTTCTAACCACTTTGTATTTATACGGCATAAAATTTAGATTATGTATTTGGCACTGTGTTTTAGAAGCACATTCCCACTTTCTCTGAGCTGGATAAGGTATAAGATAAGGTCCTAAACCTATCCCACATTTTATCTGTTTGAATTATTTTGAATTCTGAGAATCACTTTGAATGTTTTCTGTACACATGTCTTGTCAAAATTGATATGCCCTCAAAAACAGTTTATCGGAGTCTCCAAAAATGGCTAAATTCAAGAACTCAGAAACTATGATAGTAGTAAAAAAAATTTTTGGGTTCATTTCATCAAACATCTAAAAACATGCAATACTAAGTTTCAAGTCATTATTTCAATTTTTGCTGAAGTAATAGGACTTTTACTTAGTATAGTTTTAGCATAGTTTTTCATACCGCTGACACCAAAATGGCTGCAGGGACTAATCGGTTTGAATTTAATTTATAATATTTTAATAACAACCTTTTTTTCTTTATGTGTTCTAATTTTACTGCAAAAGCTGTTGGATAGATTATGTATTAACATTAGGATAAGGATGAAAAAGTTGGTTAAAAAGCTCAGCCTTGTCCTTTCATACCTAGTCTAGCTAGTTATAGCGAAATAGTTTAATAATCAAACTTGACCTATTTTACTGAGTATTAAGTAATAAATGCTAGGTTAATCCTAAATGTAACTATAGTAGCTAAGCTACCTGTAAGAACAACATCAAACCACATCGAGGCTGTTCTCTTTTGTAAACAAACCCATTGGTATTTTTCTAATAAGTACCAAATTTTATGTGTGTATTTCTTGTGCTTATGAGTGTGACCAAAGTGCCCTGTACGTAAATCCTAAAAATTTATGTCATTGGCTCACTCTTTACGAATGACACCACATAACAAAGGAAAACCATGCTTTGCTACTTGCCGTAACCTATACTGAGATTTGGTTGTGATATATATCAGAATTAATTGACTTTAATTTATTTCTTGCTTGATGTAAACAGGTCACGCGTTTTATTCTCATTTCAAAAAATCGCTACTCTGCTCTATATATAACACCAAACAGTTATTTCTAAAAGGTGTTGTTATTTTGTGAAAAAAAAATGGCCGAAAAAATTGTTTTTCCTGATATTTTTCTGGAATAAAATGGATTGCACAATTGTTTAAATGTCCTTGGTGAAAAATATCAAGAGAAAAAGATGTGCAAAAAATCGAATGACTTCAAATTTTTCAAAGCAGTGTGGGAGCATGGTTTTAGGTCTAGTCAGCGGCCAATGTACTTCATTGCACATACTTGTGGACAAAGAACTTGACGGAAAATGCCATCATATGGAGACCTACCTTTCCTTACACTAACTTGTGGTCACGAACTTTGAATTTTCTTCCTTCATTCCATGGTAGTGTTGAAGCTTTATTTGGGACCCTCCGCAGTGAAATTTATACTTCACGCTGAAGGAGAACAATGATGCACAACATAATAATGCGGAGAAAAATGTATAACGGGTTCTGTATGGCGGAGAAAAATGTATTACGGGTTCTGTATGGCGAAGAAATCTGTATGGCCGGTTCTGTATGGCGGGTTCTGTATGGCGAGGAAATACGTATAGCATGTTCTGTATGGCGGAGAATATGTATGGCGGGTTCTGTATGGCGGATTGTATATGGCGGGGAAATAAGAACTAGTTCTCTATCATATTCGATTTTCAGGTAGTAGGTACACAGAGTAATATTAGCGACGGCCCTCGACGGCCGTCCGGTCTGTAAGGTAACCGAATTCATGAAATAATGACGCTACTTTGAAATTTTTTGACATAACCTTTAAAATGAGAGCCCGATCGTCATTTTGTGTTGAAGATGCACGAAATACAGATACCCGGAATATGAACCAACGGACGGACTGAAATATGTATGATGTGCTAATCTGTGGAATTTTTCTACACCTGAAAACTAGTTATAATTCTTACGTTACGAATTAACCAAAATAATAATAGGATGCATTGTTAATTTTGGCCTACATAGATTGACGTATAAACAAGTCTTTGTGATCACGTTACGGAAATCAGTCGTTTCGTATTGTTTTTACGATACGTCATCAACCGAAACTTTCACATGTTTACATTGACACCATCTTTAATTGTTTCATATGACGTAAGCTGTTCAGCAGTTTTCGCAATCGGAACAAATTGCTTTACGTCAACTCTCGGGAGATATCAACGAGTGTCTATAAACATAGAGCTGTTTGCACAAACTATGAGTCAACGAGTAAATCCGTTCCAAAACGCATTAACCGAATATGTCACGAGACATTCCGATCATTTTTTTCAGCATTCTAGAATATAATATATATTCTTTTGCCAACATTATCGCCTTTCGTTAATTATTTGGCTTATCTGGATCTGTAAACATAATTTTCTAAAGAATTTTACATATCCTAGATTTTTACGATGTAGCATGCTAAGAGTCGACGTTTGGTACTACCAAAATTATATATTATGAATTCCCTACTAACAAGCATTTAATTTTTTTCTTTGTAACAAGATGAAAAATAATAAAAACCTTTTATACAACCAGGTAATGAAAACTGTATTGTTTTCAAAATAGTAACTGAATTGCAACTTCGAGCAAACAATGCAGCAAATAGACAAGTCTTGTGACCGAAAAAAACGCACGACAGACGAACTTGTGAACCATCCACGTGCTAACGATCAATATGATAATAATTAATGCTTTTTTTTCCCGCCAAATTCAGTTAACATAGAGAAGCTGTGAGACGTAACTTTTTAAATATTTCTCAAATATGAAAGTAGTAACAACAATTTTAAATTTGATTTCTTTTACAAAATAAGCACATCCGGCTTCAACCAAGATTTGAAAATAGCTTAGCTATAAGACTTCTAAAGAGAGCTGTCTAGATGAACCATGTTTGGTCAAAAGCATGCTATGTAGTAATATCTGTACTTAAAAATCACACGAAGCTTATCAAGCAATACTGTAAAGTAACATTTCATAGAAAGGTCAACCAAATACTTCAGAAACCGATGACGCGTTTTATTGATTGAAACAAGAGCCGTATTTACGGCACGACGGTTACGTGCTCTCCGCCCCAGATGCATTTTTCTCATGTACAAACGCCTTTACTGTAAATATAACTTTGGAACTTCTACGCTTAGCGCCGTTAAACGTCACTAATATTGACCAATGTTTTGACACCTCCTTGTTGTTTTTGTAAATCCAGTGTTGTTAATAAAAGGACGTTTTTTGTATTCATTACTTATAAATTTAAATCGCGCAAAACAAGTAAGAAATAGTAGACGAAGAAGATTTATCAGGTATGAGTTTCTGTATGTATTTCAATATATTTTCAATTCATAAGTTATGTATTTTAAAATTACTTTTGTTTTGTCGTGCACAAGACTGATTTTTCATTTAACTTTTTTTCTTTTTAGTGGCGCGTTACATTTGACATTTAATGAAATATAATTCTCTTTTTTTCTGAATTATCCTTTCTATCCACATAAGCAGTAGAAACTAGTAATCAGCACTTAAAAACCATCAAGTATTATAAACAGACAAGTTAGCCCGTAGAAAATTCACGAGAATCAATCAACCATATTGCATTTGCTCCTTAGATTAAAAATATTTCGTGCATTCTTGACACAAATTTGGTCCTCGTAACCTAAAAAATACGACTATTACTATACCGGTAGTGCAAGCGTTAATTCAAGAGGGAAAAGAGAATTGGAGGGAAAGTGATGATTAAACTTACAATGTACTTATTCTCTATTTAATTCCCACCTATAAAATTTGACTTGAGTCTTGATTTTATACAGAACTGGAAAATTTGACTTGATCACCCAATCTGAGATTTACACCAGAGTTGTGCAGAACTGCACATGCGCTAAAGTTTTTTACACATGCGCAACGGAGTCATGACTGTTTACACGAAAATTTTACAAGCGAAGTACCAAATAGTTGAGTCCAATTGACAAAAATATAATCAACTCTAAATTTAACCTATCATTGTAAACATTAAAGGCTGGGTTACACCCATCTCGGCAGAATGAGAACTTGCGCAATAAAATCTTACGAATGAATTTAATGTTGCCATAAATAGATGCGCAATGCATTTTCTAATTTGGTTATTTTGTATGTGCCACAAAAAGTTACGAAAAAAAATTAATTAAAAAAAAATTATGGTATTATATTATGGATAATAAGTAATAAAATAAATAAGTTATGAAACCCTTATCTCTGTAATAGATAAAACGTAAAATTGTCAAATGAAGCTAGAAAATTCCTAAGTTGATTACATCATAATATCAGGTTTAGTTAGTGTGACCATGGATATACAAAAAGTGTATCTATGGTGTGACTTTCTCAAGATTGTTGGGAATTGATATCATTTTGTTTTCTCAATAAACTTTTTTTCACACCAACTCAAACAAAACTATAAATATAATTTACCATTCTCTTCCCCAGATCTCTTTGAAATAAAACTTAGGTTTATCTCAAAATCCCTGGGGTAGAGAATGATAATTTATTTGATAAACTTAAACCTGTTTATCACGTATGACAAGTTGCATGATGAAAGATGTAGGAATGATTTTGTTGAGTGAATTACAAATAAGTTTTTAATTAAAACAATATTTATATATACATTAAGATATAAAGTTAAAGATATAATCAGGTGTTTGTCCACAAATATACTTTTATGTCATTTTAAGTCAAATTGACGTCAATTTACATTTCTTTCTTATGATTTGGAAATCCGAAGGATGGAAAAGGAATGAGATTTAATTTTTGTCATTCCATAATTGTTCGACAACCTTTCTTTGTCTGATCATTTGTTTACATAAAACGTCGTTACCTGTCGCTGTCGGTAATTTTGCCACAACGTCAGTTTTCGTGTTGTCATTCCTATACTATTTGTTTTTTCACTTTAATTTGGAAAGAAACAACATTATTCGAGATGGACTCATTCTGATTTTCTTCATAATTACTAAACTAAACGAGTTTAAAAATAACATATTCTAGATATAGAGGAGTTTAACAAAAGTTTAAATTAGCTATGTGCAATGGAAAGCTAAAGTATGACCCAATAACTGAAATGAAACAGTAACAATGTTGTCATATGACGACATCTTCCACATATGTTGAACTCATAAGTCCTTTCTACTCGTGATAAGTTTTCCTGTTCGAGCGATCATACTAGGATCTGTTTTGATTTCATCCCAACCTTGTCCCCAGGGTTTTTTGCCTTTTTCACATCAAGGCGGTGGTGAAATCTTGTTTAGCCGTCAAGTAAGCCCCAGCGGCTTTGGCATAGGCAACAAACCCTGGGGACGAGGGTGGATTTTATCCATTGTAATATAAAACGTGATTGCTTGGAAGAATAATAATATTTAAATAGAACACCGAAATATACATTGTCAACGAAATTGGTTATAGAATAATGAACAAAATGTGTTGTAGAAATGTGAATAATTTAAACATCTTTACGCACTATCAACCAAAATGATTTTAATTTTTTCAGATATGAAGAAAATACTGCTTCTGCTAGCGCTGCTAGAAATAGTGCTGTCTATGCCGCATCCACCTGGCGCGCAATGCGACACGTGTGATGTAATGACATGTGATGACGCCAGTGACTGTCCTCACGGTGTCACTAAAGATAAATGTAATTGTTGTGATGTTTGTCTTCGGCATGATGGTGAGAAGTGCGGTGGCTTGAACACTCGTGAAGGAGTATGCGATAAAGATTTGTTTTGTCATGTACGCCATCCAAATTCACGCAAAAATATTTTTATTGCTCAAAAAAGTGGCAAATGTGAACCAGGTAATATTTTTGAATCGATTTTTTCAATTTTTTTATTATATTTATTTATTTATATTTATTTATAATTTTATAATGTTTTATAAGATTTATTTTTTCCTACTACACGCATGCGCAACTAAACATTTCACTAAATTAACACTGTTTTGAAATTCGCGTGCTAATTATTTGAATGTAAATTTCTTATTAGTGTTAATTTATATGATCAAATTAATTAATTTAGGCGTTAATTAAATCTATAATAACTTCTACGTTATACAAAAGAAGTTAAACAATGTCTTACTGTGGGCAAAAAGAACACAAAATTCGTATGTTTATCGAATAAAACGTTTTGCTCTGTATTTCTGCTTTTTACCGCCTTAATTTTTTTTGGGCGCTATTGTTAAAAACGTTAATTTCCAAAATTTTAATTTCCTACAACAACATTATATCGCATAATGCTTGAGAATCTTAACTTCAGAATTTCCGTTTCTCTTTTCAATAACTAAAAGGCGAGAGAGATTAACAAAAATTGAAAAAAAAATCCCGAGAAAAAAGCAAAATTTTAAAGTTACAAACTTGAGAAGTGTAGTATTAATGAAACCAATAATTTGCCTTCCTATTTCAGCTCTTGTTTCATTATAGTCGCTTGCAAAAATGTTACATGTGGTCTTCATCAATGGTGTACATTGCAGAACAACAATACTAAATGTCATTGTAAGGATGACTGTGTCAATGTCAGCATTCCAGTATGCGGATTAACCAATGGGGTAGAATATAGAAATCCATGTGAACTGAAGAAAGAAGAGTGTCAAACTCAAATTAAAATTGAATTTCTTCCAGGACCATGCGAAGGTATGTGTACAAGACGCTATATTTGTTTTTTTCTGACATCAAAGTTATTAGTTAATTGAGTTTCCTTATTCTTCCAGCTTTTATTATTCTCTTAATTCGCGGAATAAATATTCCTCTGGCATATATAAATATCAGAATTATTTGTAAAGCGTTATTCACCAATTAAATATCGGGTAATGTTTTAAACATCACGTTAATTGAGTGACATTTATTTTTTAGAATGCACACATAAAAGTGTTGTATACAAACATGGCGAAACGTTGATGACGGACAATCCATGTGAAGTGAAGTAAGTTGAAGCTCTTTCGTTTGTTTTTATTTATTTATTTACTCATCAATATAGTACTCGAGGACATGAGAGAATGAAAGGAGCTGTAGCCATATACATAATATAATTTGATATTTTTTAAACAAATCAAGTTAAAATTAAGGTGTTTTCTCCATTTTAAAAAAAGTTTTTTTTATGGATTTGGTATCTCTAAAGACAGTAGCTTATTGTTTATATTTTTGACTTAACAGGACGTACCCGCAAGGCTATTGTTCTCGATGCCACCTTAAAACTTCTCTATACTGAGCAAAAAAGTTAAAGATGGCCATAAATAATTATTAATTACCTTTAGGAAAATAATTTTCACGGAAATTATATTTCGTGAATTTTGCAGGGTTTTTTATCAATTTTTTTTCTTATTTTTTTATTTTATTTACCTACAACTACACATAATATATATGTAAATTTCAACTGCAGCAGTCTTAACGTTTCCGAGCCAAAACTCCTTAGAAAACTGTATAAAGAAGAAAGATGTCAATAAAATAATTTTTTGTGAAATTCGCAAACCTAAAATAAAACCGCCAAATATTAGGAATTGAATTTCGCCAAGGTTGTATTAGCATTTACATTTATTATTAGAACTTGTCGACACGGAAAGTTTCAAGAAACATTGGATAAAGAATGTCTAAAAGGTCTTGGCTTCACTTGCACTACTGGTTCAAGCAAATACGCTGACATTAGTTGCAATGAAACATCTTTCTGTCAAGTAGCAGTTCAAAACGATGATGAGTTTCCCAATTTAGGGAAGTGTATGGAGTTAGACCCAAGTATGAAACTACTTCTCTACCATATAAAAAATGTTGAAGCAAGTGTCTCGTTGTATCCATAAAAAAAAATAACAAAACACATATATCTTTCTTGTCGCATTGTCGCATGGAAATACATGCCTTTATTTTCTATGCAATAAAAAATGATTCTTTTATCTTTCAGATAAATGTATAATGGATGGCAAAACATATCAAGTCAACCAAACTTTTATCAATGAAGCATGCGATGGACAATGTAAGTGTTATGGTGGGAATCGAGTTGCTTGCGTATCTTTGTGTCCACCACATTATGCTGTCTGTTCACCAGACCAAACGTCTGTTGAAGAACCTGTTCTTGTTTCAAAGGATCCAAAGTGCCACTGCCTTCGCAATAAATGTGTACCCAATGGTAAGGAGATGTGATTGTCTTCCTGTTTTGTTCCATTAAACTACTTCAATACAACCTGCATTGACGGGTCAAAAGCTGCAGTCAGCTCATTGAGCAAACAGACAAACAGGTTCTGTTAAATCTTCTCTATTGTTTTCTTATAGCTGAAATTTGTAAAATGAAACCATATGCTGGACCATGTTTTGGTTATTTTGAAAAATGGCATTTTGACACTAAGACAAAAAAATGCGACACATTTATCTATGGTGGATGTCGTGGAAATGCCAACAATTTTGAAACAGAAGAAGAATGTAAAAACACTTGTCAGCGGCATAACGTTGAGAAAGGTAATGTGCTTTTAAGAATTTAATACATACATATACACATATATCTACTTTGACCGCTATATTTGATATCTACTTTTACTGTATGCAACATTGATAACATGCAATGATCGTTCTAAAGTACAGTTTAAAATTGTAATATTGCTGGTTCATGGTTGCTAACAGCTTCCAGTCTTTCATTAGAATCATGTTACGTACGTCTAGTTCCTCCTCGTTGTCTATATTGAGCAAGTTATCACTATAAACCGTTTGAATTTAGACATTGATGACAATAACGATGACGTAACCGAAGAAACAGGAACACCAACAAAAAGTGTAAAACAAGGTCCAAAAATGAGTATGTGACTTCTCTTTTCTGATTAAAGAAAAGATTGTTATAATCAATTAATAAGCAAGCAAATACAAAAATAATGTAATACAGTAGCTATAGGTTTTAGACATCTTTATATCTTTGCATTTCCAACAGGTTCCACCGATATGTATATCCAAGGAACAGTTACTTTTGCTGGTAAAGAGCAAGTGTTACCATCGAAATCATGCTTAATGGTATTTTTACAAGACAACACCTACGCGGACGCCGAATCTATCACTTTATCCAATACAAAATTTGATCTCTCAAACGACGATACAAGACAAAAGTTTCGTTATACCTTCGTAACAAAAAAGCCCGACGAGTCGGAACTTGATAGATCATTTTCACTGTATGCAGCTTTACACGTTGGTTGGTGTCCTCTAGGACGAGAAGCTATCAAAGCTGGAGATTACATTATGGATACTGACCATCCGCTCGACATTAGGACTGAATCAAATAGATACAACAAAGATGTTACCTTAAACTGCTATAGTAAGAACAGATGTGAATATAGTGTATAGTTTTTATGCACTTCTTAAAATACCGTTGTCGAAATTATAAGGCTGATTTGGATAAATTTAAGTCTTCAATTTCTTTATTTTTTAGAATGTTCAGAGGATTTAAAAGATACAAAATCACCATTTGGTAAGAACAAAATTTTAAGTGGATTTTGCAATTATTTTCTAGGAAGTTTTATGTTGCCAGGAACCTTCCAAATAGCAGAAGAAAACATCTTACGTAAATCTATGACACATCAAGAGCTATCTTCTCTTTTTTAGAACAATCAATATTTGCCGATGAAGTATCAATAGGTTGGTTAACTCTTGCTTTCTACTACTTATTACGCATCAAGCTCTCTCTATACAAAATTACAACGGCAAAACTTTCTATTTAAGGTGGCGGTGAGATGACTATAACAGGTGTTATTAAATTTCCTCACGAAGTTGGAAAGTTGCCCACTCCATCATGCTTACGAATACAACTTCGAGATGTTTCTAGAATGGATGTTCCTGCTATTGTGCATGGTTCTACTGAAATCAATGTCACTGGAGTATCGATTGGTGATACCTATTCTTATATCCTGCAATTTGAAAAACCACCACATTCAAATTACCCATATAAATATAGCATGAGTGCTGTGTTGAATCATGGATGGTGCCGTGGGAACAATTCAAAAGAATGGATAAGAAAGGGTGATTATACTACAGACACAATACACCGAGTTATAGTGTCAGCTTCATCAAACGATTATGATATAAATATGAAAATGAAATGCTATGGTATGATTCATCCCATTACTGACCTTTTTCTTATTATCATAAAAAACGAAAAATTGATTTTTTTATCTCTTAAAAAGCAATTGGTAACTGGATAAGTGGAATACAATCAGAAAACTGCAATGTAATGTTTCTAATGTTGTTTTTCTTTTTTTTTTAGCTTGCCCTGATAGTAGAGGAAAGGTCGGCACAGGTAATAAAGAAATGTTTTTTACAACGATATAAAAATTTTAAGTTCTTTTTTTCTAATCTTCCGTAAAATTGATCGCTAGTGTTTGTAGGAATTTATAAAAAACGAAAATATGTTCCTTAAATATTACTTCAAAAGAACATATTCTAACCTCGGCAATTTCATGTTTAACAGTAATATATCTTTCACTGTCATTGTAATAGACTCTCCACCAGTTGTGCAACCAGCTAGAGATGAATCTGTCATTATACCGGGAGAAGAAGAGAAGGAGGAAGAGGAGGAAAGAACTGGTGGCTTTCCAGGTAGATTTTATTTTCGTATTGAATTTAGTTGTAAGCCTTAAGCCAAAGTTGCGTCCCACGCAAGGCAAAAAATTTTACTATCAAAGGCAACTTATTTAACCAATAAACATTGTTGAAACATTAAATTAACTCAACAACAGAAAAAGAAACAGCAGTAAAAAGCATACTGTCTAACGAACTCTCAGTGTTTTGTTACTGTATTATTGTTTTCATTTTTGCAGATGTATTCAATCCATCGTCCACCGATCCTCATTATGATCTAAGTTTAAGATTTGGTATGTACAGTACTTAAAATTTGAATTATATTCAATTATTTGTTAAAAAGCTCAATGAAAGAACAAGTAAGGGTTGTCGAAGAAAGAGTAAGAAGTGTCGCTACTGGTGCATCTAGATGTTCTCCCTTTCTAAACCTTCTTGCTCCAACAAACAAGCATCTAGTTTAACATAGTTTCATGTCAAAACTACTGTTATTTCTTCACGCATTTTTTAGGTGATAAAAACATGTCCATCAAAGGCGTTATCAAATTCCCTCACAAAGTTGGAAAGTTGCCCACTCCATCATGCTTACGAATAAAACTTGAAGATGTTTCGCTCCTGGATGCTCCTTCTCTTGTGCTTGCATCTACTGAGATTAATGTATCCGGAGAAACGATTGGAAAAAGTCTGCCTTATCTTCTCAAGTCTAGAAAACCTGCTGCAAATTATCTTCAAATGTCTTACAGCTTGAGCGCAACATTGAATTATGGATGGTGTCGCGATGGTAAATCAAATAAATGGTTGCAAAATGGCGATTACTTGGTAGATACTCAACACCCTCTTAAATTGTCAGCATTATCAGATGATTATAACATGGATATCAACGTGATTTGTTACAGTACGTCTTCTCTTGTATTATTTTAACCCGAGTATCAAATAAGTAAAAAACTTAATTATTCAGAGCCGCGATGTTTATCTAATGAAGTTATTCCACAAGTGCACGAATGTGTTTGTTTTATTTTAGCTTGCCCAGCTAACAGAGGAAAGGATAACACAGGTGAGAAAATACTTCACCAAATTTATGTATTAATTTATGCACCCGTTTGTAGGACAATTCTAAAAACAAATCAGAACAAAGACAGCATATTCTGCGCAGGCGAATACAACCTTTTATAATATTTATTTTTATTTCGCCATTGTAATAGACTCTCCACCAGTTGTGCAACCAGCTAAAGATGTATCTCTTATTATATCGGAAGAAGAAGAAAAGGAAAAAGAGGAAGATATAGCCCCACCAGGTGGATTTCCATTCGGTGGTACTCCAGAAGGTCCCAAAATGAGTAAGTCAATGCCATTAACACTATTCGCTTTCCTGTCTTGCAATAGATCCATGAACAAAATAATAATGACAATTTAAAAATAATTTTAGGTGACAAAATTATCACAATCACAGGTAGCGTAAAATTTCCACATGCTGTCAAATTACCATCCCCCTCATGTTTACGTGTCAAATTCCTTGACACCTCCGTACAAGATGCTTCAGCTGTTAAACTTGGTGAAGAAAGGTTTGATGTGTCCAATCTAAACACTGAAAAAGGATATACATATGTCATTACAACAAAAAAACCAGCCGATGATGAATACTGGAGAACTTTTACTATGAGTGCAGTATTGAACAAAGGATGGTGTCCAACAGCAAATTCAAGACAGTGGCTTCGCAAAGGGGATTATTTAAACGACTTTACCCATCAAGTCTCGTTGACAAAGGAAAAATCTTCTTATAAAAAGGACATCGCTGTTACATGTTACGGTAAGATATTTTCTATCTCTGTAAATTAATTCCATTGCATCTCATTTATAAAACGGTTCACAAACAAATCGATGCAATATTGGAAAGATTAACAGTGAGGAGGAGTTTATTGGCCTCCGAAATAGACAGATACCACAAATATGAACTATCATTAATCCTGCAAATTAATTGGAATGTGAAGGTATGCTTTATCTTTGCAATTTTTTTAATTAATGTTTCAATTTTCAGAATGCAAAGATGAGGATATTGTGGCTAGTACAAAGACCAAGCCAGCTCCACCAAGTACTTTTTATATTATATTGATCAACTTTTTTGTTCTATCTTAAAATTGCTAATGATAATAATTATAATTCTTTCTTTTAGTGGTACTAGACGACTCAGAACAACCTAAACTCGGTAGGTTTTGCTCAAATTCTGCATTGAATATGCTCTTAAGATCTTTAAGAGTTTGTAGATAAAATAAGCTTCTATGTAACGAAACAATTTATATGCTTGGTATTTCAGGAAATACATTTATGGAAATTTATGGATACATTCGCTTTGATGAAAAGTTAGGCAAACTACCCAATGGGTCATGCTTAAAATACAGTTTCTTTGATGTCACCAATCTTGATGATGTTGCCATTAAAATTGATGGAAGAGTTGAAGATGTAAGTGGAATGGAAATTGGTAATAAGTACAAATACTCCCTCGGCTTCAACAAACCCAAAGATTCCGAACTTTTGAGAGATTACAGTATGGAAGCCATCTTGAATGTTGGTTGGTGTGCTACAGAAAATGATACTAAATCGATTCGTGATGGTGATTTTAGTGTGGACACAAGCCACGCTGTCATTCTGACAAAAGAAGCTAATACATATGAAGCAAATATCCTTTTGAAAAAACTTTGTAAGTTTAATTCGAGTCATGTTTTATATTTAATAGCTCTATTTGTCTTTTTATCTCCACAACCGGTTTTGTAGTTACTTACACTAGCTTCAATACCCCTTCTAAAATTTAGTGACAGTGACTATATGTATTGTCACGAAATTGTTTAAAAGCATCCTTCACAACAATCTATTTCCATATAATTTTAGGTACATCAAAGGCTTGTTTGAAAGATGAACTGAAAACTTGTTATGATTCATACTTAAACAAAACATTCAACCACAACGATATCTGGTCACGTGATCCATGTACCGAATGTGAATGTCTCGACGGGATTGATTCGTGCACAGTGATTGATTGTTTACCATGCGAAAATCCTGTCAAAGTTCAAGGACAGTGTTGTCCAAAATGTCTTGAAGCTCCACCTTTGGCGCAATGTTTCGACGCTAAAGAAAATAAAACAGTCCAGGAAGGAGAGACGTGGAATAAAGATGCATGCACATTCTGCACTTGTTCTCGTGGCCAAGAACAATGCGTTACTATGGACTGCCCAAGACCTATATGCGACAATTCAGTGTACATGCCAGGAGAATGTTGTCCAGTGTGCCCTAAACAAAACGATACTTGCTTTGATCGAACCCTTAACAAGACTTTTAAAAACGATGAAAATTGGAAGCAAACATCGTGCACAGATTGCACATGCTCTAATGGAGAAATTACTTGCGCAGCCATATATTGTAATATTGCATGTCAAAACCCTGTTTATACAGAAGGAGAATGCTGCCCAACGTGTCCTGGAACTTGTTTAGAAGACGATGTGCACTATAAGTATGGCGAGAGCTGGAAAAAGGACGATTGCACAACATGTACGTGCGATGCTGGAGCAATTATCTGTGCGTCACATGATTGTTTTTTGAGATCATGCAAAAACCCAAGAAAGATACCTGGGCAGTGCTGTCCGGTATGTGATGACATCAACGAATGCGTTAATGGAGATAACACTTATGGGAATGGTAAGTATATCTGTAAAATGCTTAATAATGTATAATAAACGTTTTTAATGCTACGGAAAATCATGTATATGTTCTTCATGATTATCCCTTACCTTTTAAAGGAGAATCTTGGACAGAAAATAATGGATGTAATCATTGCATGTGCTTGGGTGGTAAAAAGTATTGCGCGGCACCTGTCTGCAGCTTCCCTGATTGCCCTGATGGTAACATCACCAACGTAGAAGGAATATGCTGTCCGGTGTGTTCCACAAGTACAATATGCAAAGATAAGAGAACTAATCGTTCCTACATAGAAGGAAACCTGTGGCAGGAGGAAAAAGGATGCTTCTTATGTCAATGCACAGAATCTGGTATTGACTGTAATCCACCAAATACCAATCTTACAGGTTGCCGGAACGTGGCATCGTTCAACGCAGTGTGTGGAAACGTCTGTTTGGATGCATCTAAACCATCTCGAGGTGAGAATTCACATTGTGATTCAGAAAAAAAAGGTTATTTTCGAAGTATAGTATTTAGGTAACACCTCTTGCGCATGATGCAAAGCTTATTAGTGTATATTGTTATATTTTTTTAATTTTTTATAGATGTGGATCCCTGAGTCATTCAAAATATCGCACTCAAACTAAACGTAACGCCGATATTGTAGCATCATTTCATGACATAGTGAATTGATGTTGTTGTATATTAAAGTATTTAAATTTTTACGGTACTTTTTTTGTAAATTTCTAAAGAAAAAAAAAATTATAATACTTGTCATTTGTCAACATCCACCTTCAAACATGAAAACTGTACCTGGTTCGGCTGTTCAGTTACCGCAACTTCCCCTTAAACGTTAATATTTGCTCATGACTATTAAAGTTCAACAGAAGGACCTCCCTGCACATCATTTTCTTTGCTCATTTCTATACTTAGAATAACAAACAATATTAAAATGGCGTCCACATATTTCATTAGAAGAAGCATGCATGAAAATGCTCCGCATCACGTAAACTTTGATGACTTGTCGACTGTTTAATGTCGTGGGTTTTTAGCTAATATTGCGGAATTATAACATCATCGATTAGGCTTAGAAACAATTGCTGGTAGGAATGATAATCAGAGTAATGGATTTTTAATTTATGTATGTTCAAAATATTAATGCATTTTGTTTTTAATTGATGATGTAATGCATCAGTTAACATACAGTAGACTCCCGATAACTCAAACACTGGTTAACTCAAACTTTTATTAGTTCGTACTGTTTTCTATGATCCATTGGACATTTCTTAATACTTCTTTATAAAAACTACTCGTTAACTCAAACCCCAGATAACTCGAACATTCGTTTTCTCAAACTCGAACTTTTTAGTGTCTAAGTAGAAAATAAATGTTTGAAAAATGAATACTGGTATGTAATGTAGCCAGAAATTTCAAAAAAGCTGTTCTTAAGTGGTCCTCCTTACAAAGGAGTCAAAATGTCCTTCAGTAAAAAATTACTAGATTGTAACATTTGTAAATTTTATAGAGTCTGAAGAAAAAATCGCCTTAACTCGAACTAATATCTCATTTTTGTCTAAGTCCGAATTAACGGGAGCTTCGTTTAAGTCGAACATTCGTTAAGTCGAACTCACAGGCAGTTAACTGTAATTATCAAAGCTTTTAAGTCAATAATGTTGTGAGCCGATCGAGATTTTTCAAAAATATAAAAAGATTCATAGACAACTTCCAAGCTCTTTCATATGAAACTTGTTTTTCGCACAAAGTAAACGGTAGTCTTATTGAAACATTATAAAATAATTTAATCAATTTTGACAAAAGGAGTGCTGCGTTCTAATTCGTGTTATATTTCTAATTGAAAATGTTCTTTTCACAGATACAAAAATTTACTTCTTTACCTGTTAGGCTTACATTACATATAACTTTTTTATTAATTTACAGGGTTTTAGGCAATGCTAAAACATATTTTCAGAAAAAATAGAAAATAAAAATTCCCCAATCCCTGCAACACTAGGCCAAAAAAGCCCGGGTTATAGGGTCAACCTTTCTGTGCGCACTGCATTTATTAAATTTCGCCTACGTCAGCACAAAACTATGTAACCAAACATGACATTTTTGTTAGCTATCAAACTTTCCAAGTACATTTAAAAACAAGAGACTAGTTCAGAATTTACAAAGTATGAAACTTTTACCCTCCCCTACGGTTAACCGGGTCAATCAGACTCCAACATCCAACTGAAGACTGAAAGCATATATAGATCATGTCTACCATGATAAAACTGCCATCTTTAATTAGATCGAATTCATATGTAAAGGTCGTATTGATATTTTAATTTTCCTTTTAACAAATCATTCAATTGCATTGTCATGCTTTAGAGCTTGAAATGAAATTGGATTTCTAATTAAAATCTTTTCTTTTCTTTTCTTTTCAATTTATTTAAAGTCGATTATTCACATATTTACAATAGTTTTCAAAAAAAAAGTAATTAAGAAAACTAATCTAAATCGACTAAATTTTTTATGTTTACAATTAAATAAAATCATTTTTTTTATATATATAAACAATAATAACAACAAAGTTCTATAAAGGGACCTTACATTCATCACAGTTACATTTAGATCCGTCCCACATTTTAATCATGCTTTTAAAAACTTTAAGGTTGTCACATCGTTTCAAATGTGATGGTAGGTTATTCCAAATCTTTGGTCCCAGGGCTGATAAGCTATTAGTTCCAAAAGTCGCGGTCCTTTTCCTTGAGACTACCAAATTATTTGTATTTTGTTCTCTGACTGTCCTACCGTTATCATTTAAACAAAATATATCTTTCATAAAAAGAGGGCTGCTGTTATTTATAGTTTTAGAGATTTCTATACACAATGACCGTAAGCGATTTACATTCATGTGACTCTTGCTGGAATTTTTAAGTAAATTTTCGTATGTACTTACCGTATCATTATACAGAAATCTTAATGCTCGTTTTTGTATCATATCGACTTTAGATAAAGATTTAGAAGAAGAAAAAATGCCATATAAGGGAACAATAATTGAAATTTGCGTAGATAAAACTTTGAACTAAGATATATTTTGCTTGAAAGGATAAGAAACTTCTAAATCGAAATAAGGCATTTAGTTGGGCTGATGCTTTGCGACACAAATCACTAACGTGTCTGTCAAAATTTAATTTATTGTCTATAGTCACACAAATCAGGAAAGCATAGCGTCGGAAATAACATCGTCAACAATTCTTTTTGTAAAACAAAAAGTGGTACGAGCGTTATTTTTTATTCGCTTATCTTGTCATTTAATTAATCTATTCGTTTATCTTAATTACATCAACTTAATGAAGGAAATAAATGCATATCAAGCTTATGAAAGGAATATAAGCGAAGCTTATAACTCATTTTGTAATAAGAAAAGTTTAAAAGAAGGAAACGTAAGAGAACAAGACATCTTTATGCATTGTTTGTTTCTGTTTACATTACGTTAAAATCCGGAGGTTTCGATTAAAAAAACGGTTAAGTAAACTGTAACTGAAATAAAATAACATATAAGCA
Organism: Hydractinia symbiolongicarpus; assembly: GCF_029227915.1. Lineage (NCBI taxonomy): Eukaryota > Metazoa > Cnidaria > Hydrozoa > Anthoathecata > Hydractiniidae > Hydractinia > Hydractinia symbiolongicarpus. Next base: position 28,247,740 of record NC_079877.1, read on the forward strand.
ACGCTAGAGGAGGGAGCATAGTTACAAAATAAAGTTTATTAAAGATAGAATTAAATGTTTATCGGATGAGAATAAATATCAAGTTTGACGTAGCAGGGATGGAAAGAAAACAGAAAGTGAGGAGATCAAAAACATTATTGTTGTTTTGGTTTAGTTTATTTTGTTTAACTTTTGAAAACATCAATGGAGCTGATAAAACACAGACTGAAACAGCACTGGGTTGTAGGATAGATAAACATTTAAACACAACAAGAGTAAATTGCACATCTTCTGGTCTGCAAAATATACATTTAAAAATGATGCCGAAAAACACAACTCATTTGTACATGCGCGACAATAACATCGTGACATTACATAATATTAGTTTTGCACGGTTCACTAGTTTAAAAGTTTTGGACCTGAGTGAAAACAGTATCACACATCTACCAGCATTGAGTTTTGCTGGTTTAGAATCCTTACAAACTATAAATTTGAGTAACAATAATATCACTGATCTTGATCCAAACGCTTTCGCTGGCTTAGTCGAATTAAAATACGTCAATGTTTCAAATAACGATATCGCTGTGTTACAACCACATTTATTCGCTCAAAACAGGAAGATAAAAAGTATAGACGTATCATGGAATAACATAAACACGTTATCAGAAGATATATTCGAGAATCTATCAGATTTAATCCAGTTGGATATTAGCAACAACAACATAACGGAGCTACAGGAATCCTGTTTTAAGGGATTATATCATGTCGAGCATCTGTTGTTAAACAACAACTATTTAAGAAAACTTCCATTAGGCCTATTTAAGACTTTGCGGAACTTGTTGACGATTAAACTGAGTCATAACGAACTACACAGTGTGGAAAATTTATTTACAAATCTTTCTAAGTTAGTTGAAGTGAATTTAGATCACAACAATATCGAGAATGTAACTGCAGATGCATTTAATAAAAATCTGAAAACACTTTCCTTGAGATACAATAAATTATGGAACTTATCACTAATTTCAAACTTGCATGTGAGAAACCTAAGACTTGATGGGAACAGCTTCAATCAAACGAACAATACTTTAAATTTGAAAAACACACAAAGCCTTTCATTAACTAACTGCAATTTTACATCAGTGTCATTGTTACCTTCGGATCAATTGGAGTTTCTAGATCTATCTGATAATAATTTAAGCACAGTGAACATAACTGCACCGAAATTGACACAGTTACGTTTATCGAAAAATCAAATCAAATATATCAGAAATATTATAATCGAGCACATTAATGTATTAACCCTTGATTTGTCCAGCAATCAAATTGACAGTATCACATATTTAGCGCTGACAAATATTCAGAATTTAAATCTTTCCAATAACAACATTACAAGTCCATCATTTGGAAGAGAACTGAATCATTTGAAAAGTCTTGTAACTTTGGATTTGTCGAACAATCAAATTAGTAAATTCTCAAATTTTGCCTTCCAAAATAATTCCATGCTACAGAATTTAAATCTATCTGGAAATAGGATCAAAGATTTACCTATCCATTTCCTTCAAAATAATAACTTGCTTTCTATCATTGACTTGAGCAACAACGCAAATTTGAAATGTCGAGAATGTGGATTATTATTATTCATCAATTCACTTCGGACGAGTGTTGTAGTGAAAGGATCGTGCAATGATTCATATGGAACTCAACAGAATTTATCGCTTTTTCGCACAGGCTATGACTTGATGAAGTCCAATTGCAATATATGCTCACTTTATCCTTGTAAACACAACGGAGCCTGCAGGTACAATGTATCATCTGAACAATCTAATTGCATTTGTTCGGCAAATTACACTGGTAGGATCTGCGAAAAATATAAGCAATCTTGTGTCTTGAATCAAAGTTGTGGTTTATGTAACGATAACGCTTGCTTGAATAGAGGAAAATGTATTGAAACAAGCGCAACTGAATTTGAGTGTAAATGTTCTGCAAATTACACTGGTAAAACTTGTGAGATCAAAGACAACATTTGTACACAAAATAAATGTCAGAATAATGCCACCTGCACCATTATTGATAGAAGCAATTTCAAATGCAATTGTTCTGCAAATTACACTGGACAATTGTGCGAAATTAAATTGTCGGCTTGCCAGAATAACACGTGTTTAAATGGAGGGACATGTAACTCCATGTATAAAGGGTTTATTTGTACCTGTTTATCTAATTTCACTGGAATGCATTGCGAAAAGAACGCGTTAAATAATTCACTGAATGCGTGTTTGAGTAGTCCTTGCAAGAATAACGGTTTGTGTAAAAGATTTAACTCTACTTATAAATGCATTTGTGTAGGAGGTTTTAATGGCGAACAATGTGAATTCACTGGATCTAAAAACGTCGATTCGAGCGAAGATAACACAACAGAGAGTGTAAATGATACTAAGGTAGGAATTGTTGTGACAATATTTGTTGTTATCATAATCCTTTTTGTTATTTGTGGACTAATGCATCAGAAGAAACATGGCAGATTTCCGTTTAATAGAAATTCAGGAATTACTGATTTGTTCCCTGGTCATAATTTCAAAAGACTTGATGACAATGAATTGCAAAGATATATTTAAACTTACCGTTCAATATGGCATCATTTTTGGTTAAAAATTCAACCATTTATTTATGTTATACGAGAGAATGTGTAATTATTATAATTGCTATATCAGAAGCTATATTTTGTTCATAATAGTAGCCGAATCTCTACCTTGTATGTACAGCGAGCGAACCCTTGAATTTATTTATAAGCTAACAACTACTCTATTGTAATAAAAGCCGTATTCTGTCTTCTCGTTTGTCTATTTGCGGGAAAAACATGCTACAGAAATGCGATATTTTCAGGACGGCTGAACCCTTGGATTTTCTACTGACTAACAACTAGTCTTTGTTATAATGCTCACCGAAGGTCTGTTTGTCCAAAAGTGAAATGTAACATATAATTTAAGAAATTAATAATTAAATAAATTTACTTATTTCGTATTTTATCACTTTTTTCTATCACTCTTTTGTTAATCAACTTTTTTAGTATTTTGAAACTAAAAACAATTGTTTTCTCCACAGTTTGCATGAAGACCTATCGTATCAACCTTAAGGTCAAATATACTTCTTATTTACTCCCTAATAAAATTTGAGAATGTTTAAATATTTTTTCAGCTTTCTAGTTTCTTTTCTTCTCCCCAAAATTATTTGACTTTTATTACCTTTTTTTAAAATCTCTGGTGCCCAAATTTTGAAAATCTTTTTTTTTTCAAAATTTCTGTTTTTCCACATTTAAATTTGCTTGGAGATTTGAGACATTTGTGAGAAGTTAAAAATTGTAAAGCTTGGCCCATTTCGGATGAATGAGGAAAAAGTTGTCGTAACTCTGAATAAAGTGGTTATCAAATTAATTAATTTTTTCAAATGTAAAAAGTTAATTATGGATGACGTAATTAGGCTAATTAAAATTTTGCACAGGTTAATTGGAAAATGATCTACTAACACTCATCAAACGTGACGGTTTTTTTCTTTTTTTAATCAACAGGAAGTGGTGACGAAGTTTATAAAATCAGAACACGAAAACAAAGGTTAATATTTTCACTATGACAAATCCAGGTGCTAATTTTCAGAAAACTTTAAAATTTTTGCATTATGAACCTTACTTGCAAGAAAGGAAAACGTCACGTTTAGAAAAAATGACTCTGTTTTCCTGCCGCTTTGAGAATACTTCTAAAAAGGGCGGAAAAATTTTACCATAAACACACGAACTGAATTATTACAAGTAGCGTCATGGGAATTGGGAACCGTATTTCCTCTAATTAGCGCCGCCCTCCAATAAGCGCCGCACTTGAAGTTTAAAGTTCGTAATTAGCGCCGCACTTGATTATTTAAATTCTACTCTCGCCCTAAACTTAGAGATCGATGGCAGCGATGACAAATTGATTCGCTACTTCAAAAGGGAAGGAGATTGTCCGAACGGAGACTCCAGGTTAAAGAAAGCTTTGCAAATATTTTCCGACGGGTGTTGACAACAGAACCCTTTTGCACAGATTTCTGATTCAGATGTGGTAGATGTGTACGAGCCATTCCATTAAATCGATGAGGATCATGATGCCTAATCTGGTTTGATTCATTCCATGGATTCGTATTTCAGAAATAAATACTGAAAACATGAAACGAATTGTCTTTTCTGAGATATTTTAATACTTCCATCCTAAACCTTTAAAAACCAAAATCTCAAACTTTGAAATAAGCGCCGCCCTCTAATTAGCGCTACCCTCTAATAAGCGCCGCATTTAAAATCATGAAAATTTAATTAGCGCCGCGGCCCTAATTTGAGGAGTTACTACTCGTTTTTTGCCCCTTGTCGGCTGTTATCTTTCACCTTCCATAAAAACATCTCCCTTTATCCGGTTAAGTCAGCAAAAATCCATTGCAATATACTAAGGCAATAAAATAAACTTATATTCCGATCTGAATTTTTATTTCTAGCATCCATAAAACTCCATTCTTACACATGGGTAATTCCAATCAGTTGGGATGTATCGAATATATCTTGCAGTGATACGATTGGTGAACTTGTTAAGAACAGGTGTCACGTGATCACAGTTTCCATCAAAAACCTGTAAAAAAGAAGACATTCAATAGCGTTGTATTATCAGTAAACCTCGGCTGTAATTTGAGAGCTATTTTTTAATGTTCTTACTTATGCATCGCTTTATTATAAGCATAAGGTGAAAAAAAAATAAAAAATAGTATAATGAACTAGCTCATCAAACTTGAAATTATAGATAGTAGTTGACAAAGATATTGTAGGACAAGAATCACATGTTATTTATATCAAACAGTGTTATAAACGTGAAAGTAATAGTGCAAAAATTATAAAAACATACTTTGTCGCTTCCTCCTTCCTGATAAGTTTGGAAGGTGGAACCATTATCTCCATATTGGATTTTGAATTTAGCAACGCGTTCAAAATATTTGTCACGACCTAAATGGAACCATAACGTCTGTTATTTTGTGTCGCAAAAGTCGTTCTGGGAAAGAAATGAAGAACTTTAGTTTTGGAACATTATGGGTGGTAATTTTTAGGAAGTAAGAGGTATAAAGTTTACTTAAGATTTCGGCTAAGAGGATATAATATATATATAAGAAGCAAAAGATTCCTTGTTATCCAAATGTTGTTTATGTTTGGTAAACTAAATAAAATTTTGAAAAAAGCTATATGGCTATGATAACCCTTCAAACGATATCATATTAATAGTTCGTTAAAAGATAGCAAGCCGCATCTAAAATTATACAGCATGTATTTAAAGTCATATTTGGCTTAAATGACTTCAGTTGATTTAGTCAATTTCTTTAACAACATCTTCTCCACTCTTTCACGCAATTAGGGACCTACACTGGTACCCCCGCACCTAAAAATTATATCATTGCCTTTCGCCCAGTGCGTATATTTTTTGGGACAGTCATCAAGGTATCACATTTTCTCACCTTGTGTAGCAATGTATGAAATCGTTTTTCGTGAACCCAAATCAACCTGAACATATCCATCAGCTGATCTTGCAGAATCATGGCTTTTTGCGCACCATGATCCAATTCTTTTGTCGTCATAATCATCCTCAAAATAAAGACGTGCGTTCTTTGCAGCTGCGTCCCAACCTCCGCCTTAAACATAAAACACATTTTTATTCAATTAAGTGCTGAATTTTATTACAACTACCGTGATTGAAACTTTAAATGCCAAAAATGCATTAATATTGATTTTTACCTGGAGACAGGTGGTAAGGTGAAGAAAACGCTGAGTCAGGGATTTTAAAGTTTTTGGTTCCATCTGATGATAAACCAAGCGGATCAGCGCATTGACCGGGTGGTTTGAGGCCGGGTTGGTCACAGACCGTGTTGTTGCATGAGACCATACAGTTTCTCAACATCCAACCTGGGTTAGCCTGGCATTCGCCATTCTTTGCCCAATTTGCGCACTCTTGGTGTTTGTCTTGACATAATTTACCTGTGAAAAAGTTTTAACATTTTAGGTGATACTTCAAAACAACCTTAATAGGAGCAGATGTCTAAACTAATGACTTGTTGAGCAAAAATTTTTGTCAAACAAAAACGAGTGACGTTTGTCCGATGAATAAAACTTATTGTCCTATTATCATTTGTATTATTGGTATTTCGATATATTATTGGGGGCTTGATGATAAGGCTATTATAGCCTTCTTCTCGCTCCTGCCATTTTTTACCTCTTTAGCTAATATTTTCAGCATATGCAATCCTATCTTTAGATTATATGATATAATAGCTTAAGATTTGTATTTTATTTTTACGGAAAACTGTAAATTCTTCAACAGCAAAAAAAAAAGAGATAAATAAATAAATATAGATATACCTGTTCCGAGGAATTTTCCATTTGGTTTTCCTGTTGGGACTGGACCTCTTGTTGGAGGATTAGTCATAACAGGTGGATTAGAAGAAGGTGGGGATGCAGTTGGTGTTTGTGTTGGGACAGTACCTAAAATATTTTGAAAACTATTTCATTAATATTCACACATTCAGAATCATCAAAGACATCTACAGTTATCAAAGATCTAAAATCAATCATAAAATTACAACAATAAAATTAAAATAAATAAACAAATACCATGGCATGTTGGGTTGCAACTCTTCTGGCACAGAGTAGCAACAGTCGGGTTAAGAGAGCAGTGACCCCATGACTTCCATTTAGGACATTCAGAGCGTTGGTCAAGACAGTCACTTCCTGTGTTGAAAACAAATTCATACGGTGTGAAAATGTTTAAGATACTCTCTATCGCTGTTTTTTTATGGGTGGTTAGTATTTGCTCCAGCGTGAACTTTTTACTGTTCACGATAAGATTCCTATTGGGGGAAATAATTTTATTCATACCGGTGCGAAGTTCTTTATTTCTTTGTATAGACTTTAGTTTTTGTATTTATTTGTATATGATAACTGAGAATTATAATGGATGTATATTGCTATTCGCGCGGGAATGAAAAAAATGCGTTTCATAGTAAAATTAAGTTTAAAACACCTGAAATCAAATCTCACTTCATTCTTGTATAAAAAACAAAACAAATTTAAACATCTATTAATCTTATATCTAGCAAACCTTGACAAGATGGCGATTTGCAGCTGAGTTTGCAATGTTCTTGCACATATGTACTTATGGAACAATGACCATCTCGTGCCCAATCAGAACAATACCTATTTCTATCAGCACAATCAACTAAAGAAAAAAAAACCCAGTTAATGCAGGTGTAAGACACAAATCAAGCACGGGTCAAATATTTTTATTTACCTTTTGTAGCGCGTTTATCTTCAATATGACCAACATGTCGCTTATTTCTGGCCTGTTGTCGTTTCTTCATGATATCTACAAACAAAATGAAGAAAATCTTCTCAATATTCTTTCACAAAACATCGACACAATAAAGGGAGCCTGAATGACAGTATCAGAGACGGAAATCTTAATCATGCAGATACTCACTGGGACAATTGTACATTCGAGATGTCTGTTCAGCATCATCTTTGCTCAACTCAATATATGGAGTTTTTCCTTTCAAATCTTGGGTTGGAGAGATAGTGTTTTTGCCATTCGATGAGAAAGCATTCCATGGATAATGCATGATGGATGCATAATCATATGCTACGCCTAAGGAATCTGTGTTTTTCACAATGTCGAATGCATCTTTAAATTGTCCCTAAATCACACATACAGTACATTTAATGTCCAGGCATAACTTTTTTGTTACGTCGTTATTTTTTCGAATTATTTGTGTAAAAAGGCGTATTTTATTTATCTGACGCTAAAGACCTGCAGTGATTGTATCAGAAATGAGTTGGATAACCGGGTTTTAGTTTCCAATTTCTGTTGGTCTGTACAGCACCGAAAGTGACCATATTTGTTTGATGAAACATAACATCTGTAAAAAGCAAATATATTTACATACGATGTTTTCCCAGTGCACTTTAATCCACTTATCTCTGTCTTTTCTGTTTTGTTCGTGATAAAATCCAACCTAAAGGATTGCAACAAGGTGAATACAACATTACTGGTATATAAAACTAGTTTTAATAATGGTGTCAATCTTATGTACATACCACGTGACCAATCTCGTGAGTCATGACATGTTGATATTCGCATCCGTGTCCAACAGAAATTCTTGTGTAAGAAGTCATTCCAACATTTCCCCAGCAACTAAAAACAAATTTTTTTTTTAATTTTATATTGACCACGTGTTTTTTTTAGATACAAGAGCTGATTAACAGTTCATAAAATATTTGTCCGGGATGATTTTGTACAATATGTCTCTTTGTATTCTGCAAAGTATACACAGCTGTGTGACATGGTGGCATACATAAAGGATTTCCTTTGGAAAGTACCAAACGTCGGGAGCAAATTCTTTGCCGCTGCCCACACAGTCAATCCTTACTACATATACTTCTCTTAAAAACTTTGATAATTATATTATTTAATGTAAATCAATAGAGTTTGCGTTGAATATAAATAAAGTTATATTGTGTAAACGAAGTAAGTTAGTGTATAATTGATTGTTGTAGTATAACTGTAGGAAAACCTATTAACCTATTGTTTCATTCTATACAGACCATTACCCTTATTTGTCTAAATCATGTACGTTGTACATTTTCGAGCATGGAAGTAACGGAAACTTATTGAATAATATAAGCTACATGTTACTTAAAAAAGTCAAAGCAAAAAATCTTACTGTGTGTTTCTAAAAAAACGCAAGTAATATTTCTCATTTGTTCTTTTCACAAATCTAATGCAAGTTTTTGCTTCCCATTCAGCCATAGCTTTCATTACTGAGTCTACAGCATCTGCCAGATTTTCTAAGATGATAGAATACATTGTTAAGCAACATTTTTACCTGAGCGGGGAATTTAACAAATATATATATTGATGCTCTCTAAATAATGCACTATAACAATTTCTGCTCAACAAAATATATATGTACTAAACATAAAAATGGAAGGTTAGAGGGCGGGGTTATAAACACCCCCTTCCCAGCCGCAGTGGCACCTGTTGGCAAATTACCTGAAAAAATTAATCGCTTGGTTAGAGTACCCTTTTCTCGAATTTTTACCATTGGAATTTGTTTTACTTATGTAATGCTTGATTTTATCGTGTTTAAAATCTTTACATACCGATCGAGCAGTCAATTTCGTAAGGAATGACAGCATTGGTCCATCGAAGATTATTTCCTGTCACTGCAGCGAATGCGTTCGAACTTCCACCCATGTCTTCACCAGATTTTAATGCTTTTTTTTGTTTATCAGTCAACATCATATCACCAAATGTTAAATCAACTGATTGTTGAGGACTGGCACTTGGATCTAAATGTGTAATGCAGTGTTACAAAATAGATAGAAATAAATAAATGAAACATAAAATGTGAATACTGAATTTCATCATAATTCATAATAAAATAAATTGTAGAATTGTGGATCATTAGCATATTGACGTCGATAAAAGCAAGTGTTTAATTTACTACGTCTTTCCTCTTTTAATTTTTATCTTTTACCTTTCAACTAAATACATGTTCTCATTAATAACTTAAAATTTCTTTAAAAGTAGAATATCTGTTCCTACCCATTCCAAGGATTGGATCCATATTCCCAGCCGCATGGCTGACCACACAAACAAAAAGCAAGAACAGGAACACCATCTAAGAAAAGAAATAAGAAGAATACAATTGCAATCAAGACAGCAAAATTTATTTTCTTGATCACAATCTTCTTGTAAGGAAACTTGTAAACAATCATTCCCGTACTCATTTTGATAATTATAATGCCCGTATACGTCTGTCCGTCCGTCCGTCCGTCCGTCCGTCCGTCCGTCCGTCCGTCCGTCCGTCCGTCCGTCCGTCCGTCCGTCCGTCCGTCCGTCCGTCCGTCCGTCCGTCTGTCACGCAAAATGAGAGTAATCATTTTTTATTTTACTATTTACTCTCCATCTCCCTTACCTTTATCAAGTCTAACAGTGATGTGATCAAAATTTGTTTCGTTCTCTTTTTTATTCAGAATTCTAATACTTTAGCACCCCCTGGACACCATATATATTTTTTAAACTTTTATTTGTGCATCTGTTAATTTGAACCATACGCTACGACAATACACTGCGTTTTAAAAGCATCCAAAATACGTAAGCAAAAAATTATTTCTTTAAAAACATTGAGCGGAGGTAATGCTAGTTGTCGCGATCATAAATTGACACAAGTAAACTTCTCTTTGTACACCTGTTCAGCTGAACACCCACCACTTCTGTAGAGAGTTGGGGCGGAAAACAATATTTGTATGACACCTTGGTGCCAACATTTTGAACTCATTATAAAATTAAAATGTTTAAATTTGTTTGGAAATGAGTTTAATCCTGAAAAAATAATCTTTTTGTTTCAAATTGTAAACAACCTTGAAAATGTTTGTTAGTTGTTTAATAAGTTCTACTTTTTTGTCTCGTTGCGGGAAAAACAATTTGCTCCCAATTGTCTGTGGTGCTCAATCCAGTTGTCTGTAAAGAAAACTAGTTATTTTGTGAAATATGAACCAAATGTGTTGTGTTGGTTTTATATTTAGCCAGGTGCAAAAAAATGCAAAAAACTTAGAGTCATTCGGATTTGGGTTGTCATAAATTAGAAGATTACTTTACACACATTTTTCATTTCACGAAAAAAAAGTTAATTTACTGAAGTAATCGGTCTTTTTTCGTATCAAAGCTCTTCGATATATTGTAACTAGGCCAGACAAAAACAAACAAATAAAATAAACAAACAATGAAACAAACAAACAAACAAACAGAAAACAAAACAAAAAAAATTATTACGACTATTCATGCTCTTCTCACAAAAAGAGACAGCATAAAAATCATATCCATTTAGGTTTTTTATATCACTTCAAAGTGCCATAACTTTGTATTGGATTGGACTTAGAAGTTAATTGCTCCCTCTTATTTCTCTCTTTTCATGCTTTTATAAATAGTAGTAAATTCTAATAATGATATCGAAGTCAAAAGATGACCTGAGGTGCTTAGTTTAGTGCAAAACAAGTCTCTATTGAAATGTATTCATAGAACGATAAATAATATTTTACGTGTTAGAACACTAGCAAAGTGGCAACGCAGGGTTTGCTTGAGGTTGGAAATTCATTTTAACTAGATATACTGGTATACACATATGTAAACATTTCTACAAAATTAACATGCCGTCCTGGGGACGAGGTTGAAAAAAATTGCCATTTATTTTAGAAGAAAAGATTGGTCAACAGAGACATAGAATGTCAACTGAATAAAACGAGAGACGTTCACTGCACAGATTCTGAATACTCCAAAGCAATGGCTTAGAGGAAAAAGAAGTACTTATAACAAGATAGCCAAAAATAACCCTGAGGAATATTTATATATAATAAATTGGTACTTATATATTTATTGCACTGAAGACGGACGTAGTCCGAAAAGCTTCTGCTTATTTTAAAAAATGATAAAATGGTTTTTGAAGATTTAAATTAATATTATACATATAACTGTTGGAAGACGAAAAAACACAAGACGTTTAGGTTCCTTTTCATGTGTGATTTCATTAAAACGACACTACTTTGATGACGGATCTATACCGTCAAAAGATAAACTTTGTACTCAAAAAGGGGAAATTTTTAAACGCGTGTATTTTGAAGTAAACAACAATGTTTTGATAATAGGTTACTGAACACCCGAAACGTTGTCAAAACGTCGTTTTTTACTTCCTAATATTTATATATCCATAAAGTATTTTGCTCAATATACAATATTTTCTGACAATTCTTTTTTTTTATATGAAAACTTCTTGAAGAGTTGCGAATAAGTGTCAAAAATAAGGTAACCTAGAGTTTCAATAGGTTGATATCGCATGATCCAGTGTGATTACACAAATTGAAGTAGACATCTCATTTCAAAGGACGATGCGTATCGTCGTGTCTTCGTCTTGATTATATCGCAAGCAAAAACTGAATTTCTGTACGATGTGATGCGTCAACATAGGTGCTTTAAAATTTAATATAATTATTAACGACCGGAATTTATAAGAGCTTGTGAACACCTACATGAATTAACCTTTTGGTTACGCATGCTAGAAAAGTGCTGAGATACCAATGGACCTTCTCGTTTTTATCTACATAAGATGAAAACAAAAGGCAATAAAATAAAATAAAAACATGACAAGTTAATGTGACCTCCTATTGCCAAAGAAACAGATAAAAAATGCGCTAAATTTAAAAGTTATTTTTGTGGGTGGGCCGACATCAATAGATGATTTTGATTTAATGCGTGCAACAATCTGAGACACAAATGTGATGCAAGTATTACAACGACATGTCATGAGTAGGCTCGTATAATATAAGGTCCTGTCTTACTTACAAAGACATATATTGATACGTGGAAACCTCTTGAAACGCCCTACAGTGGAAACATTATTGTAGTTCACGAAAGCCACAAGAAACAATGTATAAGCCAATGAAACTTCTAGTAAAGTATCAAATTGTATCGGTGATAAGCAATAGTGGGTTTCTTGGCTCATCCTTAAACAGAAGCATGTACGTCTATGGCTGAGCTGTATGAAATGCGCTCACAAAAGGTGATAAGAAGATATGGAAAGTAAAGATTTAATCGATAATTTCATGGACACAGAACGAAAGTTAAGTTGTAACGCTGTAGCAGCCTTGAAACCACCAATTGATATTGAACTGCCTAAAAAGGAATTCGACACACTTTTCCCGCTTCTATTGTGGCTATTACAACTCGTTTAGTAAAGAATTTTTTTTAAAATCCTTCTTTCTATGTCTTCCAAAAAGAATAGCAGATTCATGGTTTTACTTGTGTTTTTTTTTTTGCGCTAAGTTAGATAGTATTATTAAATTTCCGCGCCCGAAGGCGTAGGAAATTCTTTAAAACCGTCGTTTTTTCTTTCGGAGCATTTTTTGAGAAAAAATCGACCCTGGGATTTCACGTTGGTCCGTCACGGATGTAAACTTCGTACCCAAGCTCCTTAACTACTGTTGACGCTTCAGGCCAAAATTGGTATTTGTTTTCGACAAAATTTGACACAGTTAACAAAAAAAGTATGCTGAACATAATGGTGACATAATAATTTTGATTTTTGCCACCTTAAATGTCATTTTAGGCCAAAATTGGTCCAAAAATTAAAACTACTTCATTTTCAACAAAAATTGGCAAAGTTAACAAAAAAAGTATGCTGAACACAATGGTGACATCAAAATTTTGATTTTTGTCACCTAAATGCTATTTTAGGCCAAAATTGGTCCAAAAATTAAAACCACTTCATTTTCGGCTAAATCTGGCACAGTTAACAAATAAAGTATGCTGAAAATGATGATGGTACAAAAGTTTGGTTTTTGTCACCTAAATGTCATTTCAGGCCAAAATTTATCCAAAAATTAAAACTGCTTTATTTTCGACAAAAATTGACACAGTTAATAAAAAAAGTATGCTGAAAATGACGGTCACATCAAAATTTTGATTTTTTGTCAACTAATGCCGTTTAAGACCATAAACGTTTCAATCGCAAGACTTTCAACCATGAATAATAGGCTGTATTTTTTGTTAGCAATTTCTTTTAAAATGTGAGTTTATTATGACACGTTTCGTTTTGTTTGCGTTTGTTCTAAGATATAATGTCACTGATGGGCTTTATCTTCAGAGGTTCATGCACCAAACCCCTTCAAATGTTTAGCACAATAACACAACGAATTAGCAGGTTTTCATCAAATATTTTGGTAGCGCGCGGAAATTCTTAGAGCCCCCAGGGCTTCTTGTTTTTAATGAAAACCCCCCGTTGATTCTCGGTGTATTGTAAATAAAATGTGCAATCATTTTCTGGAACGTTTTGTAGACGTTTAATTATATCTTTTCAAACACTTGAGAAAACCCTTGATGTTTCAAGCCAAAATTCTTCGTGTATTAATTAAAAAATTTTTTTATATTTTATAAATGTGATTTAGGCTTACCTTTGTTTCGACTACAATTTATTTCCATGTGGTAAAGATTTATTAAACTTCTTTTGCGTTTTAGAGCGACTCGATTTCATTTTATATGTCCTTATGTTTAGTATTCCAAATATTTCTTAGAGTTAAATTTTTTCGATTTTTTACGGAAGAAAGTAATCATATTTGTGTAGCGTAGAATACCAAAAATACAGTTTGAAATTGATTTGTCCTTTGTTAAAACAAAACAAAAAAATTTTAAAGACTAGTCGTTGGCCCGTGGATAAATCGACGGAGTCACTCGTCCTTTTTTGCCGCATTTCGAATGTCTTGCTACTTGCAGTACCGTTTTGCGGAGAAACAAACAGACGACGGCTATTATTTTAGGTAGCCCGTAGAAAAATCCACGGGGTTTCCCGTTCTCTATATATCGCATATTTCGTGTTTCTGTAGCGCAATGTTTATATTGTGCACAAACAGACAGACGGAATACGGCTATTATTAAAGAAAAAAGTAATACTTAATTTACCTACTATGCTATATTGTTGTGCTTATCGAGGGTTTAACAAACCTCTATTATCTACTAAAATTCTCACTGCTAAAAATTGTTCCGCTGAATAGGTTTCGAATGTTCTACATATCAGCAAAATAATTCAGAGAGTAATAATTTTAAGTTTCACTCTTGATTTTCTGGTACATTTTTACTCAAAACATTCCTATCTTCCAAACAAAACTAGACTCAAATATCGTAACTTCACGGATTCTACTTTACCGCGACACAAGACTACACATTGCATTTCACGGGTCATACATGTAACATCAAGGAAAAGGGACAACTAACTCCAAGTCAAATTGATTTTAAAATCATTTAAAATTTATCAAACGTGTATAACATTAAAAGTTATGTGCATGTGTGTAACGTGGAAAAAATCTATTGCTTAGTCTCTTACTTCGCAGGTTTGTGTATGAGTTATTAATGTAGAATTATAATCAGAATGCTGTAATCTTCTAATTTCCCTTAAATATAATTGTATAACACTGTATTCATGTGCGAAATTAATATCCAGCTGCCACACCTTCCTTTCTTGGATCAGATTTCGCGTAAATTTTCTCACCCTCAACATATATAGCTTGAACTATAGCATTAAGACTGGATTTTAGAATTTTGTGATTCTTTTTTTCCAAACCTTCCACAATATCGTCGGAGAGGAGATAACCTATTTCATTTCGAATGTATTCTGGAAAAAACGCGTGTTGTGGACGAGCATCTTCCACAGCCGAAGTTAAATTGTACGAAAACATCAACTTTTTAATGATAACCTAAAGAACGAGTTAAAATTTCTAGCATTAAGTTGTTCTAATAAAAAGGAATTAACTAACTAACTAGAATGGATTTCTTTATTATAATTAATCCAAATAGATAATAAAAGTTAGATTTGAATACTGCAACAAAGTTAGTTTATTTTGAAAAGGTGCCTCTCTTTGATATCTACATAATTCCTATTATCTCAAATGTTTCAAATGTTTCAAATTTACTATAATCTACAATAGAAATTGTGCCACAAAAGACAGAGTATTATTCTAAAACCCTTACCCAAGCGGTAGAAAGTGTTATCCTGGTACCCCCTGAACCACCAACCACCATTACAACATTTCCATCTTTGTCAACTAAAATTGACGGACAGGTTGATGAAAGAGGTCGACGTCCAGCACCTGGAGCGTTATAAAATGGCGTCGGATATGTATCACCGTAAGTGGAGTTTAAGAAAAAATCAGCTAGTTCGTTGTTGTATATAATACCAGTTTCCATTGATCGAAATTTTGCCCCAAAACTAAAAAAAAGAAGTTCAAACGGCTTTTTTTAAAGCAATACGTTACTGCATGCGTAGTATTATGATCCTGTTATATACATAACAATGCTCGCTGTCTGTCTGTTTATAAAAGCAAAGTGTTTGCAGCCTGCCCTTTGGGGAATTTTAACAAGTTACTTCTGTGTATCTATTTTGAAAAGTCGCCAAGAAAAACCTTCTTGCAATTAGTGAAGGTCACTGTGTTACAAATTACAGCTTCGTGTGCAGAGACTTGTTAGAAGTAACTTTTTGATTGTAATCTTTTCTTTGGTTGATTTGAATACAAAAAACATTATGTGTCGTTTCTTCCATATTTGGGTGTGGCTCCTGCTGACGTCATCACATTTCTAGTCAGTATTTGTATTTAAATCAACTATAAACCAGATTCTAATCAAAATATTGCTTCTTACAAGTCGCTGCACATGAAGAACATAGTGCCCTCCTCCCCCCCCCCCTCCCCCACTAACCCATATCATGCCCAGGATTGGAAATACATTAGGTAGAGTATTATAGCCAACTAGGTGTATATGTGCTTTCCATCTTAACGGCAAAAAAGTTGCAGGTAGCTAAATAAGACAGATTTTTAGATAAGTGTCCAAATTTATAACTGTATTTACTGCATTTCGGTTTCTTATTATTCCTCAAAAACGTATGAATATATTGAAAGTTTATATGGATATTGTTTGATTAACGTTTTTAGCTAGCCAACATATTTGATAAATATCCCACCAGCTATAGATTCATATAATTAAAAGGAAAGGAAAAAAGACGTAGACATAGCTATAAAACAGAAAACGAAAAATAAACATAAAAACCCTTTTCTTTTGATGCCGCCAGTACTGATACAGCTAGCAATAGTGTTAGCTGCACCAATAGTTATCATTGTTCGCCCTGAAATTTCACCAAAAAGACACAAAAAAGTGAGCGTATTTAAAAACGACTGCCAGAGAACATTTCGCATTAACTATTAAGTTATAAAAAGCCGGAACAAAATGGCTGGAAAAAAGCCGAAAAAGTAAAAAGCAAAGACTATATTAATTTGGTGACAATAAAGAAAATATAAAAAATCCATCAAAGTCATTTGATCAAAAAGTCCGAAAAAGGCCACTTTTCAGGACAATGCGTGGTTCGAATAACTCCAAGCACGGGCCTAAAACTGACGCACTTAGAACAATAAACAAGGAAAAGAAAAATGGAGAAAACTTTTTCTTACGCGTTAATATTAAAGCGTAGGAAAAAGCCCAACGTAATAGGTGATAATAATTCCTTTAACCCTTCAGGTAACTCCGCTTTTATTTTATTTTACTAGACGTTAGTCCGTGAAAACTTTCACAAGGTGATTGTTTGTCATAGACATTTCCTGCATCGCTATATAAAGCACCCTTTCGATTATGCTGGCATTTTTTATTACAAAACGCCCAGTTTTTAAATTGGCTATAAAAGACAGACGTACAGACATATTTTAATTCAGATTCAACAAACGAAACTTACGAAAAATTGATTGTATCGGTGGCTGCTACAGCATTTCCATCTTTATCAATCACTGAAACGTGTGTAGTGCCATGGTTTTCAGTTGTCGTGAAGAATGGATCGTAATAACTATTCTCTTGCGTGGAAGTGTCATTCACTTTCATGCGATTCATGTCAGCCAAATCTTGACTTATTATGCCTTCTTTCACCTAGGATACATACAAAGTATTTTAACTAATATTTCTAATTTTTTTTTAAAAAAAACAAGAGAAACAAAAACATAACAAAACAAATACAAGAATGGAACTGTTATCAAAACCCTATGTTCTACTAAACACTCTTTATGTCTACACAACTTCCATGTTAGTGTTACGTAAATAAACCGCATCATCATCGTCTCCTGCTTTGAAAGAGCAACAAAGAATTACTATGATATGGCTGTTATCATCTTAAGTTGACAGACAGTTTAGATGAGAACCAACCAGTTGTTGCCATGTTAAAACACTAGAAAAATCTTCAACGGTTTTGTCAAATTTGTAAAAAAAGAGAGCAAATGGGGGTTTATAGATAACTTCTTCAAAATGTTAAATGCGCTCATAATTTACGAATTTTTTTCAGTAGCATTTGTTTGTTTTTACTATTTCTAAATCTTCTTACAACCCTTGGTTTCTTTCCATTTGCCTGCATTATCCGCTATAGCCGTAAAAGCTTTTTTGCTTGGGTGTCTCTAATTATGTAATTCTGTTATAATTGTTGTAATATACCACAGCTCTGTAACTTTCAGGAGAAAGAAAGTTTATAAATGAAAACAAAATAGAGCCATAAAAGATTTTGCACTACTCTGTCGACAAACCATGCTGACTTTACTAAATTATGCAAAACTTACTTTATCAAATTCAGTTTTATTCTCAGCAGGTACTTTATCAGGATCACCCAGATGTGGACGTTTCGAATAGCTAAATTTGAAACTTTCCACAATTCTGTGATACGTTAACACTTTCTCATCAACAGTGTCCAAATATGATGCGTTGAAGTTGTACCCTAGGAGAAAGTAAAGAAATCTAAAGACGCATAATATAATTAATAAAAAATCAAAAAAAGTTCTTGACCGTTCATTTTTAACCATTTTATACTTTGCTAGCTACCTTTTGTTTGCACTCGTCATCATCATCATTCATCATCATTCTCGGCTTAGCGTCCGTTTTCCATGCTAGCATGGGTTGGACCGGGTATATTAATGACCCTCTTCCAATCTGATCTAGACTTTGTTAGATCTAAACTCAACTTCCTCTGTATCAAATCTGTCCTTATAACATCCTACCAAGTCATTCTCGGTCTTCCTCTGGGCTTTGCCACAGGAACTATCAAGTCTCTACAATTTCTTACCCAATTATCCCCCTCCATTCTTTCTAAGTGCCCCAGCCAAATCAATCTTCTTATCTGGATATCATCTTTAATTCTACGGATACTTAGCCTGCTTCTTAGCTCATCTGAACTCTTTCTGTCTCTCAGACTGGCGTTACGCATTCACCTAACCATTCTCATATCATTTCTTTCTAAACGGTCAAGATCTTCCTGCTTCACTGCCCATGTCTCACTATCGTACAACATAACACTTCTTACACTCATATACAATCATATTCACTTACCTTTTACCATGTTTAAGATGTGTATTAGAACAGAACCACCTCCTGGTAAAGGAGTTGTATGAAGTGTTAATCCATTTAAAGTTGTTTTTATAGGTACTTTCTCTAAAACTTCGTAATTTTTCATATCATCCGCCGTCATAATGCCACTGTAGTTTTTGACGTCTCTTAAAAATGACTTCGATATATTTCCTGTGTAAAGGTCTTCTGGATTGTCTTTAAGTATTCTGAGTGTATTGGCCAATTTTTTGTTAACAATAATATCTCCTTCTTCTTTTAACATGTTATTCTCTTTCACCAGAATTTCTCTTAAAATAAAAAACATTTCATATTTTTAAGCAGCATATACAACTTCGACACATAACTTTGTTGTTTGCAAAAAACGAGAAGTTGGTTCTCTTCATTTTTTCAATTAAAATGCCTAAAAATAAAAGAAGCAAAAAAATGAAATGTGTAAAAAACTAGGCAAAGCTAAAGGATAGTAGAGGACATTGGTTTCCAGGCCTTTCTCTGGCCTCTACAGAGTTGCAGGACAACACTTTGGTTCGATTTGGAAAGTTTTGATTTTAATTTTTTTTGGCAACGATTGGTGAAACAGTTAACCAGAAAAGAAGATATAAATCATAAATCTCTGTTGTTGTTATTGCTTAAATGATCAGCTAAAGCACTTGACTAAATTAATGAAAAATATATGAAATAGATTAACAAGTTGTAAACAACGTCTGGGAAAAATTAAATAATTGACCAAGTCACTAGATTTCAAGTTTCTGAAGGTTGTGCAAGGCATGGTTCTCGAACAATGAGAGAAATATTTTGCTTTGAATAGTTTATATTGTTAGTGTTTACATCCGTGTTTTAATTAACTTTGGAGGGTTATTCGGTACAGTACCGGGTTTCGACCCTAGTATGGTCTAGTATGAAGTTTTTCACATCCAGTGTAGCTACCATTTTAAGATGACTACATAAGATGGCACACTAGATAATATAGCACACTACATAAGCTGGAAGACTACATAAGATAGCACACTACATAAAATGAAGCACTACATAAGGTGACACACTAGATAATATAGCACACT